>NC_092087.1:3283207-3296694 GCF_045679555.1 Salvelinus alpinus
AGGTGGAAAGCATGACCAGCCGTAGAAAAATGCTTATTGAAATTCTCAATTATAGTGGATTTGTCGGTGGTGACAGTGTTTCCTATCTTCAGAGCGGTTGGAAGCTGGGAGGAGGTGTTCTTATTCTCCATGGACTTTACGGTGTCCCAGAACTTTTTTGAATTTGTGTTGCAGGAAGCAAATTTCTGCTTGAAAAAGCTAGCCTTGGCTGTTCTAACTGCCTGTGTATATTGGTTTCTGGCTTCCCTGAAAAGTTGCATATCACGGGGGCTGTTCGATGCTAATGCAGATATATATATATATAGTATATACATATAGTATACTACTAATGACCAGGGACCGGCTAGTACAGTATATAGTATACTACTAATGACCAGGGACCCGGATAGTACAGTATATATACTACAAATGACCAGGGACCGGCTAGTACAGTATATAGTATATTACTAATGACCAGGGACCGGCTAGTACATCCTATAGTATACTACTATTGACCTAGGCCGGGCTAGTACAGTATATAGTATACTACTTTTGACCAGGGCCCATCTAGTACAGTATATAGTATAGCACTTTTGACCAGGGCCCAGATAGTACAGTATATAGTATACTACTTCGTCCAGGGCCTGGCTAGTGCAGTATATAGTATACTACTTTTGACCAGGGCCCTGCTAGTACAGTATATAGTATACTACTTTTGACCAGGGCCCAGATAGTACAGTATATAGTATACTACTTCGACCAGGGCCCTGCTAGTACAGTATATAGTATTCTACATTTGACCAGGGCCTGGATAGTCAGTATATAGTATACTACTTTTGACCAGGGCCCGGCTAGTACAGTATATAGTATAGTACTTTTGACCAGGGCCCGGCTAGTACAGTATATAGTATAGTACTTTTGACCAGGGCCCGGCTAGTGCAGTATATAGTATACTACTTTTGAGTAGGGTCCGGATAGTGCAGTATATAGTATAGTACTTTTGACCAGGTACCGGCTAGTGCAGTATATAGTATACTACTTTTGACCTGGTACCGGCTAGTACAGTATATAGTATACTACTTTTGACCAGGTACCGGCTAGTACAGTATGTAGTATACTACTTTTGACCAGGTACCAGCTAGTACAGTATATGTCTGCACAACGCATCACCGGGGGCAAACTACCTGCCATCCAGGACACCTATAGAACCCGATGTCACAGGAAGACCAAAAAGATCATCAAGGACAACAACCACCCGAGCCACTGCCTGTTCACCCCGCTGCCATACAGAAGGCGAGGTCAGTACAGGTTCATCAAAGCTGGGACCGAGAGACTGAAAAACAGCTTCTATCTCAAGGCCATCAGACTGTTAAACAGCCATCACTAACACAGAGAGGCTGCTGCCAACATACTGACTTGAAATCATTGGTCACTTTAATAAATAGATCACTAGTCACTTTACTAATGCCATTTTAATAATGATGTTTACATATCTTGCATTACTCATCCCATATGTATATACTGTATTTTATACCATCTATTGCATCTTTTCTATGCCGCTCGGTCATTGCTCATCCAAATATTTATATGTACATATTCTTATTCAGTGCCTTTACTTAGATTTGTGTGTATAAGGTAGTAGTTGTGGAATTGTTAGATTACTTGTTGGTTATTACTGCACTGTCGGAACTAGAGGCACAAGCATTTCACTACACTCGCATTAACATCTGCTAACAATGTGTATGTGACAAATACTATTTGTTCAACTGGAAATTCCAGGTGATTCACGCCTGTCTATTCACAATGTCAGCTAAGAGCCACGCACAACATACACAAACAAACTCATTACATGAACAAAACATACAATTTCACGTCACATAATTAAGCAGGAAATGTGGGTGTATCTCCCAAATGAATTCCTATCATTAAAGGGCCAGAACAAGAGACTGAAAGAGCTTTGTCAAAATCTTCTGATAGTTTCTAATTGTTATTTTTCTGCTTCCTGAAGTAATGAGTAAGCTGCACACTAAAACAACGTGAGCTAAATGACAGTAAATGATGAGTAATTCTGCTAGCCAGGGACGGTAACCAGCTCTACCGTCAGCCCTGTTTGTTAACACAGGGACTTTGTCCCAAATGGAACCATATTCCCTACATAGTGCACTACTTTAAAGGCAAAGGCTCTGGTCAAAAGGAGTGCACTACATATGGAATAGGGTAGCAATTGGGACACACCCAGGAACAACAGAGCTGCCTACTTCTCTGATAGACACCTCAAGGCTACAATTATCAAGAAAGGTTTCAAGAAAATAAACCAAAAAGGAGCCATAAAATTTACATATTATATTTTTCTCATTATGGTCTATATAGACTATTGTCTCCTCATTAGGGTCTATATAGACTGTTGTCTCCTCATTAGGGTCTATATAGACTGTTGTCTCCTCATTATGGTCTATATAGACTGTTGTCTCCTCATTAGGGTCTATATAGACTGTTGTCTTCTCATTAGGGTCTATATAGACTGTTTTCTTCTCATTAGGGTCTATATAGACTGTTGTCTCCTCATTATGGTCTATATAGACTGTTGTCTCCTCATTATGGTCTATATAGACTATTGTCTCCTCACTAGGGTCTATATAGACTGTTGTCTTCTCATTAGGGTCTATATAGACTGTTGTCTCCTCATTATGGTCTATATAGACTGTTGTCTCCTCCTTAGGGTCTATATAGACTGTTGTCTTCTCATTAGGGTCTATATAGACTGTTGTATCCTCATTATGGTCTATATAGACTGTTGTCTCCTCATTATGGTCTATATAGACTGTTGTCTCCTCATTTTGGTCTATATAGACTGTTGTCTCCTCACTAGGGTCTGTGCAGTGCTTTCAGAAAGTACTCAGTCCCCTTCAGTTTCCACATTTTTTTACTGTTAGGAATTTTGTTGATAATATTTAAAACAATTTCTAGATTTAGATACAGTTACAACTAATTGAACTCTGCACGCCTGGTGAAAAGAGATTTGTGTTGTGGGTTATAAAGTAAGCAGAAAGGGTCATTAAACTCTGGTTGAACTGACCCAACTTAGCCCTGAGATGTTTAGATAAGGCTGTGGGTAACTTTTTAGGTCTTCCATTATCTTGAGTTGTCTGCTGAAGTGGTAATAAATTATAGTGAGCCTTCAGGAGGATAGATTATATTGTGTGTCATCTGTGTGCGCTGGGAAGTCGGAATGAACTTTTGAACCTATTTTATATAGGCCAGGACGAGGAGATTTATTCTGTAACCTATGACGTCATATCTTGTATATAAACGGTTGGTTATGGTCAAATGGGAGCGTGCTCCGAGAATAAATACTATTATCTAATTTTAATAAGACTGTATCCTGTCTATTTTATGTTAATAAGTATCTTACAAATTCTTATAAATAGACAGATTGATTCTAATTAATGAGTACATCAGAGGAATAATTTAATTCCACTAACAGTTACGCTACAGCTTTGTTCTAAAATGGATTAAATGTTTTTCATCAATCTACACATTATACCAAATAATGACAAAGCGAAAACAGGTTTTTAGATTTTTTGGGCAAAAGAAAAAATAAATACCTTATTTAAATAAGTATTCAGACTGTTTGCTATGAGAATCGAAATTTAACTCAGGTGCATTCTGTTTCCATTGATCATCCTTGAGATGTTTCTACAACTTGAACAGAGTCCACCTGTGGTATATTCAATTGATTAGACATGATTTGGAAAGGCACAAATGTGACTATATATATATTTTTTTAAATTATCCAGCCAACTAAACAGAACTGTGGGAATCAATGGAGTTGAGATTTTTATTTTATTTATTTTATTTCCCCTTTATTTAATCTTGGCGCACGGATCCCTTTAACGGGATATGTTTCGTAAACAACCTCTGAATTGCAGAGCGCCAAATTAAAAAAAAATTACTAAAAATATTTATTTTCATGAAATCACATGTGAAATATACCAAAACACAGTTTAGCTTGTTGTTAATCCACCTGTCGTGTCAGATTTGAAAATATGCTTTACAGCGAAAGCAATACAAGCGTTTGTGAGTTTATCGATCACTGGACAAAACATTACGAACAGCTATTTAACCAGGTAGGCTAGTTGAGAACAAGTTCTCATTTGCAACTGCGACCTGGCCAAGATAAAGAAAAGCAGTTCGACACATAAAACAACACAGAGTTACACATGGAATAAACAAACATACAATCAATAATACAGTAGAATAAGTATATACACAGCATGTGCAAATGAGGTAGGATAAGGGAAGTAAGGCAATAAATAGGCCATGGTGGCAAAGTAATTACAATATAGCAATTAAACACTGGAATGGTAGGATGTGCAGAAGATGAATGTGCAAGTAGAGATACTGGGGTGCAAAAGAGAAAGATAAATAAATACAGTATGGGGATGAGGTAGATTGGATGGGCTGTTTACAGATGGGCTATGTACAGGTGCAGTGATCTGTGAGCTGCTCTGACAGCTGGTGCTTAAAGCTAGTGATTGAGGTTAGAGTCTCCAGCTTCAGAGATTTTTGAAGTTCGTTCCAGTCATTGGCAGCAGAGAACTGGAAGGAGAGGCGGCCAAAGGAAGAATTGGCTTTTGGGGGTGACCAGTGAGATATACCTGCTGGAGCACGTGCTACGGGTGGGTGCTGCTATGGTGACCAGTGAGCTGAGATAAGGCGGGGCTTTACCTAGCAGAGACTTGTAGATGACCTGGAGCCAGTGGGTTTGGCGACGAGTATGAAGTGAGGGCCAGCCAACGAGAGCGTACAGGTCACAGTGGTGGGTAGTATATGGGGCTTTGGTGACAAAACGGATGGCACTGTGGTAGACTGCATCCAATTTGTTGAGTAGAGTGTTGGAGGCTATTTTGTAAATGTCATCGCCAAAGTCGAGGATCGGTAGGATGGCCAGTTTGACGAGGGTATGTTTGGCAGCATGAGTGAAGGATGCTTTGTTGCGAAATAGGAAGCCGATTCTAGATTTAATTTTGGATTGGAGATGCTTAATGTGAGTCTGGAAGGAGAGTTTACAGTTTACAGCCTAGCCAGACACCTAGGTATTTGTAGTTGTCCACATATTCTAAGTCAGAACCGTCCAGAGTAGTGATGCTGAACGGGCGGGCGCAGGCAGCAATCGGTTGAAGAGCATGCATTTAGTTTTACTTGCATTTAAGAGCAGTTGGAAGCCACGGAAGGAGAGTTGTATGGCATTGAAGCTCGTCTGGAGGTTAATTAACACAGTGTCAAAAGAAGGGCCAGATGTATACAGAAGTGTGTCGTCTGCGTAGAGGTGGATCAAAGAATCACCAGCAGCAAGAGCGACATCATTGATATATACAGAGAAAAGAGTCGGCCTGAGAATTGAACCCTGTGGCACCCCCATAGAGACTGCCAGAGGTCCGGACAACAGGCCCTCCGATTTGACACACTGAACTCTATCAGTGAAGTAGTTGGTGAACCAGGCGAGGCAGTCATTTGAGAAACCAAGGTTGTTGAGTCTGCCAATAAGAATGTGGTGATTGACAGAGTCGAAAGCCTTGGCCAGGTTGATGAATACGGCTGCACAGTATTGTCTCTTATCGATGGCGGTTATGATATCGTTTAGGACCTTGAGCGTTGCTGAGGTGCACCCATGACCAGCTTGGAAACCAGATTGCATAGCGGAGAAGGTACGGTGGGATTCGAAATGGTCGGTAATCTGTTTGTTAACTTGGCTTTTGAAGACCTTAGAAAGACAGGGTAGGATAGATAGGTCTGTAGCAGTTTTAGTCTAGAGTGTCTCCCCCTTTGAAGAGGGGGATAACTGCGGCTGCTTTCCAATCTATGGGAATCTCAGACGATACGAAAGAGAGGTTGAACAGGCTGGTAATAGGGGTTGCAACAATTTCGGCAGATAATTTTAGAAGGAGAGGGTCCAGATTGTCTAGCCCGGCTGATTTGTATGGGTCCAGATTTTGCAGCTCTTTCAGAACATCAGCTGACTGGATTTGGGTGAAGGAGAAATGGGGGAGGCTTGGGTGAGTTGCTGTGGGGGGTGGAGGGCTGTTGACCGGAGTAGGGGTATCCAGGTGGAAAGCATGGCCAGCCGTAGAAAAATGCTTATTGAAATTCTCAGTTATATTGGATTTATTGGTGGTGACATTGTTTCCTAGCCTGTCTAGGACTGGGGTTCCGCTATTCCACTGAAAAGGCAGCGCGCGATTTAACTTTCACACATTAACAAGTCCAATACAGCAAATAAAAGATAAACATCTTGTGAATCCAGCCAACATGTCCGATTTTTTAAATGTTTTACAGCGAAAACACCACGTATATTTATATTAGCTCACCACCAAATCCAAAAAAGCACAGACATTTCTTTCACAGCACAGGTAGCTTATACAAAACCCACAAATAGAGATAGAATTATTCACTAACCTTGGAAAATCTTCATTAGATGAGACATATAACATCATGTTACACAATACATTTATGTTTTGTTCGATAATGTGCATATATATATATATATTTAAAAATCTCCGTTTACATTGGCGCGTTATGTGCAGTAATGTTTTGATTCCAAAACATCTGGTGATTTTGCAGAAATACTCATAATAAACATTGATAAAAGATGCAAGTGTTATTCACATAATTAAAGATAAACTTATCCTCTATGCAACCGCTGTGTCAGATTTCAAAATAAACTTTACAGAAAAAGATTAATCTGAGAACGGCGCCCAGAGCCCCAACCAGCCAAAGAAATAGTCACCATTTTGGCGTCAACAAAAGCTACAAAAACACTATAAATATGCACTTACCTTCTAATAACTTCATCAGATGGCACTTCCAGGATTCCCAGAACGACAATAAATGACTGAAAAGTTCCATAAAGCCCATCATTTAGCCACTTGTTGTTAGCATGTTCATCCCAGGAATCCATTTTCATGACGCACGAGCAAACCTCCAGACAAAAACTCAAAAAAGTTCCGTTACAGGTCGTAGAAACAAGTCAAATAATGTTTGCGATTCATATTTAGTATGTGTTTTACATTAATCATCAATAAGGATCCAACCGGAGAATTTCATTGTCTGAAGATAGAGGATTGGAACGAGAGCTCTCTCTCTCCCTCGGCGCAAATCCTGACTGAGAATTCTGACGACCACTCACTAGAACAGCTCCCATGAGCCCCTCCTTTATAGTAGAATAATAAGACTAAAAACTAAAGACGGCGACATCTAGTGGAAGCCCTAGGCAGTGTTTGTTCAGCCATATCTACAATGGGTCTCATTTGACACTGTTTTGAAAATCGAGTTCTCATTTCCTGTTTTGACTTCTTCTCAGGTTTTTGTCTGCTAAATCAGTTCTGTTATACTTACAGAAATAATTCAAACAGTTTTAGAAACTTCAGAGTGTTTTCGATACAATAGTAATAATAATATGCATGTATTACCTTCTGGGACAGAGTAGGAGGAAATTTCGTTTGGGCACGCAATTTGTTCAAAGTCGAAATGCTGCCCCCTATCCCGATGAAGCTAGCCTCAGTGCAGTGGACAGCTGGGAGGAGGTGCTCTTATTCTCCATGGACTTTACAGTGTCCCAGAACTTTTTGGAGTTAGAGCTACAGGATGCAAATTTCTGCTTGAAAAAGCTAGCCTTAGCTTTCCTAACTGCCTGTGTATATTTGTTCCTGACTTCCCTGAAAAGTAGCATATCACGGGGGCTATTCGATGCTAATGCAGAACGCCACAGGATGTTTTTGTGCTGGTCAAGGGCAGTCAGGTCTGGAGTGAACCAAGGGCTATATCTGTTCCTGGTTCAATTTTTTTTGAAAGGGGCATGCTTATTTAAGATGGTGAGGTAGGCACTTTTAAAGAATAACCAGGCATCCTCTACTGACGGGATGAGGTCAATAATCTTCCAGGATACCCGGGCCAGGTCGATTAGAAAGACCTGCTCGCTGAAGTGTTTTAGGGAGCATTGGACAGTGATGAGGGGTGGTCGTTTGACCGCAGACCCATTACGGATGCAGGCAATGAGGCAGTGATTGCTGAGATCTTGGTTGAAAACAGCAGAGATGTATTTGGAGGGCAAGTTGGTTAGGATGATATCTATGAGGGAGCCCGTGTTTACGGATTTGGGGTTGTACCTAGTGGGTTCATTGATCCTTTGTGTGAGATTGAGGGCATTAAGCTTCGATTGTAGGATGGCCGGGGTGTTAAGCATGACACAGTTTAGGTCACCTAGCAGCACGAGCTCTGAAGATAGATGTGGGGCAATCAGTTCACATATGGTGTCCAGGGCACAGCTGGGGGCAGAGGGTGGTCTATAGCAAGCGGCAACAGTGAGTGACTTGTTTCTGGAAAGGTGGATTTTTGTTTGAATTGTTTGAATTGTTTGGGTACAGACCTGGATAGTAAGACAGAACTCTGCAGGCTATCTCTGCAATAGATTGCAACACCGCCCCCTTTGGCAGATCTATCTTGTCGGAAAATGATATAGTTAGGGATGGAAATTTCAGGGGTTTTGGTTGTCTTCCTAAGCCAGGATTCAGACACGACTTAACCTCTACATCACCAGAGGAACAGAGGAGGAGTAGGATAAGGGTACGGCTAAAGGCTATCAGGACTGGTCGTCTAGTGCGTTCGGAACAGAGAGTAAACGGAGACGGTTTCTGGGCGCGATAGAATAGATTCAAGAAATAATGTACAGACAGAGGTATGGTAGGATGTGAGTATATTGGAGGTAAACCAAGGCATTGAGTAATGATGAGAAGAGATGTTGTCTCTAGAGACGTTTAAACCAGGTGATGTCACCGCATATGTGGGAGGTGGAACTAATTGGTTGGTTAAGGCCTATTGAGCAGGGCTAGAGGCTCTACAGTGAAATAAGACAGTAATCACTAACCAGGACAGTAATGGACAAGGCATATTGATATTAGGGAGAGGCATGCGTAGCCGGGTGATCAATAAGGGTCCAGTGAGAGGCGATTCAGACAGCTAGCAGGCCGGGGCAAGCAAGCTAGCAGAAGGGCCTTAGAGGGATGTCTCGACGGAGGAAAGTTTGTTTTGGCCTCCGCGTGCGGTGACGTCGATAGACCAGTCGTGATGGATTAGTAGGGTTCCGAGTAGCAGAGGGTTCCAAGTCCAATTGTCAAAATAGGTATAATGGCCCAAGAAATTGTCCGATGGATCTATACAGCTAACAGTCCAATATGTTCTAGACAGCTAGCGGGCCGCGGGTAGCAGCAAGCGGGCCGCAGATGGGCATTCAGGGGACGTCGCGATGTAGAGGCCAGTTGAGTTCCCCCTCGAGCAGATTACGTTGTAGTCCAGTAGTGAAGGGTTGCCGGGGTTCCGTGCCACATACCTGCAGTAGAAGGGGTCTGGGTATTGTAGCCCAGGAGTGGCTGATGGGCCTGTTTAGCTAGCCGGGAGAAAGGGCCTAGCATGGGCTAGCTCCAGGCACATTGTTGTATTTTACCTTTATTTAACTAGGCAAGTCAGTTAAGAACAAATTCTTATTTTCAATGATGGCCTAGGAACAGTGGGTTAACTGCCTTGTTCAAGAGCAGAACGACAGATTTGTACCTTGTCAGCTCGGGATTTCGAACTTGCAACCTTTCGGTTACTAGCCCAACACTCTAACCACTAGGCTAGGCTACCCTGCCCTGCCCTGCTTCGGGACAGACGTTAGCCATGAGTAGTCACTCGGATGGCAGCTAGCTATCTGCGATGGTCCAGAGCTTGCGGTAGGAATCCGGGATTATGGAGAGAAAATAGGTCCCGTATGCTCCGGTTTGAGTCGCGTTGTACAAACTGGCGAGAGTTTTTCGAGCTAAAGGTTAGCTAGTAGCTAGTGAGCTGGCTAGCGTCTGTTGGGGGATTCTGGTTCCGAGATAAATTAAAATACCTTAGAAAAAACAGATCCACACCACATTAGGTGAGGCGGGTTGCAGGAGAGTATTTTGAAGTTTATGTTTAGAAAAAAAGATAAACAAGATATGCGAAGTAAAAGATATAAAAATACATATATAAAATACATATACATGGGACACAACAAGACGAAGGACAAAGACGTCTGACTGCTACGCCATCTTGGATATCAATATAAATGTCCCACAGTTGACAGGCCATGTCAGAGCAAAAACCAAGCCATGAAGTCGAAGGAATTGTCCGAAGATCTCCGAGACAGGATCGTGTCGAGGCACAGATCTGGGGAAGGGTACCAAAACATTTCTGTAGCATTGAAGGTCCCCAAGAACACAGTGGCCTCCATCATTCTTAAATGGAAGAAGTTTGGAACCACCAAGACTCTTCCTAGAGCTATCGTTGGAGAAGGACCTTGGTCAGGGAGGTGACCAAGAACCCAATAGTCACTCTGAAAGAGCTCTAGAGTTGTGGAGATGGGAGAACCTTCCAGAAGGACAACCATCTCTACAGCACTCCACCAAATCAGGCCTTTATTGTTGAGTGGCCAGACGGAAGCCACTCCTCAGTAAAAGGCACATGACAGCCCACTTGGAGTTTTCCAAAAGGCACCTGAAGGACTCTCAGACCAGAGGAAACAAGATTCTCTTCTGGTCTGACGAAACCAAGATTGAACTCTTTGGCCTGAATGCCAAGCATCACATCTGGAGAAAACCTGGCACCATCCCTACGGTGAAGCATGGTGGTGGCAGCATCATGCTGCTGGGATGTTTTTCAGAGGCAGGGACTGGGAGACTAGTCAGGATCAAGGGAAAGATGAACGGAGCAAAGTACAGAGATATCCTTGATGAAAACATGCTCCAGAGCACTCAGGACCTCAGACTGGGGCGAAGGTTCACCTTCCAACAGGACAACACAGGAGTGGCTTCAGGAAAAGTCTCTGAATGTCCTTGAGTGGCCCAGCAAGAGCCCGAACTTGAAGGCGAACATCTCTGGAGAGACCTGAAAATAGCTGTGCAGCATTGCTCCCCATCCAACCTGACAGATCTTGAGAGGATCTGCAGAGAAGAATGGGAGAAACTCCCCAAATACAGGTGTGCCAAGCTTGTAGCGTCATACCCAAGTTGGCTCGAGAATGTAATCGCTGCCAAAGGTGCTTCAACAAAGTACTGAGTAAAGGGTCTGAATACTTATGTACATGTGATACATACTGTACCAGTCAAAAGTTGTAGAACACCTACTCATTCAAGGGTTTTTCTTTATTTTTTACAATTTTCTACATTGTGGAATAATAGTGAAGACATCAAAACTATGAAATAACACATATGGAATCATATAGTAACCAAAAAAGTGTTAAACAAATCAAAATATATTTCAGATTCTTCAAAGTAGCCACCCTTTGGCTTTTTTCTTTTTTTACCATATAAGTTTACTGAGAACACATTCTCATTTACAGCAACGACCTGGCGAATAGTTACAGGGGAGAGGAGGGGGGTGAATCAGGCAATTGTAAGCTGGGGATGATTAGGTGACCATGATGGTATGAGGGACAGCTTGGGAATTTAGCCAGAACAACAGGGTTAACACCCCTACTCTTACGATAAGTACCATGGGCTCTTTAGTGACAACAGAGAGTCAGGACACCCGTTTAACATCCCATCCGAAAGACGCCCCCCTACACAGGGCAGTGTCCCCAATCATTGCCCTGGGGCATTGGGATATGTTTTTTTATCTGAGGAAAGGGTGCCTCCTACTGGCACTCCAACTCCACTTCCAGCAGCATCTGGTCTCCCATCCAGGGACTGACCAGGACCAACCCTGCTTAGCTTCAGAAGCAAGCCAGCAGTGGGATGCAGGGTGGTACACTGCAGCCTTGACAGATTTGCACACTCTTGGCATTCTCTCAACCAGCTTCACCTGGAATGCTTTTCCAACAGTCTTGAAGGAGTTCCCACATATGCTAAGCACCTGTTGGCTGCTGTTCCTGTCCAACTCATCCCAAACCATCTCAATTGGGTTGAGGTCAGGTGATTGTGGAGGCCAGGTCATCTGATGCAGCACTCCATCACTCTCCATCTTGGTCAAATAGTCCCTACACAGCCTGAAGGTGTGTTGGGTCATTGTCCTGTTGAAAAACAAATGGTCCCACCACTAAGTGCAAACCAGATGAGATTGCGTATCGCTGCAGAATGCTGGTTAAGTGTGACTTGAATTCTAAATAAATCACAGTGTCACCAGCAAAGCATCCCCACACCACCTCCTCCATGGTACACGATGGGAACCACACCTCCGGAGATCATCCGTTCACCTACTCTGCGTCTCACAAAGACATCAGACCAAAGGCCAGATTTCCACCGGTCTAATGTCCATTGTTAGTGTTTCTTGGCCCAAGCAAGTCTCTTCTTCATATTGGTGTCCTTTAGTAGTGGTTTCTTTGCAGCAATTTGACCATGAAGGCCTGATTCACACAGCTACCCCTGAACAGCTGATGTTGAGATGTGTCTGTTACTTGAACTCTGTGAAGCATTTATATGGGCTGCAATTTCTGAGGCTGGTAACAATAATGAACCTATCCTCTGCAGCAGAGATAACTCAGTCTTCCTTTCCTGTGGCGGTCCTCATGAGATCCAGTTTCATCATAGCGCTTCATGGTTTTTGCGACAGCACTTGAAGAAACTTTCAAAGCTGTTGAAATTGTCCAGAATGACAGACTGATGGTCTGTCATTTCTCTTTGCTTATTTGAGCTGTTCTTGCCATAAAATGGACTAGGTATTTTACCAAATAGGGCTATCGTCTGTATACCACCCCTACCTTGTCACAATACAACTGATTGGCTCAAATGCATTAAGGAAAGACATTCCACAAATGAACTTTGAGCTGACAAGGTAAAAATCTGTCGTTCTGCCCCACTGTTCCCCGGTAGGCTGTCATTGTAAATAAGAATTTGTTCTTAACTGGCCTGCCTAGTTAAATAAAAAAAACTGGCAAAATCCTGAAAGAAAACCTGGTTCAGTCTGCTTTCCACCAGACACTGAGAGAGGAATTCACCTTTCAGCAGGACAATAACCTACAAACACAAGGCCAAATCTACACTGGAGTTGTTTACCAAGAAGACAGTGAATGTGGCTGAGTTACAGTTTTTTTTTGACAGCTTGAAAATCTATGACAAGACCTGAAAATGGTTGCCTAGCAATGATCAACAACCAATTTGACAGAACTTGAAGAATTTTTGAAAATAATGGATGGGCAAATGTTACACAATCCAGAGACTTAACCAGAAAGACTCTCAGCTGTAATCGCTGCCTAAGGTGATTCTAACACGTATTAACTCAGTGGGTTGAACACCTATCTAATCAATATATTAAAAACTATGTTGTTAAAATTGTTCTTCCACTTTGACAGAGTATTGTGTAGATCGTTGACAACAACAACAAAATAATTAAATCCGACTTTATAACAACAAAATGTGGAAAAAGTCCAGGCGTGTTTATACTTTCTGTAGACAGCTAGCTGAATCGGGTGTTAAAGCTGAATCGGGTGTTACAGCTGAATCGGGTGTTAC
>NC_092087.1:3659294-3676794 GCF_045679555.1 Salvelinus alpinus
TAATCTAACCTGGTCTGGCACTGAGAATAGACTAACAGTCTAACTGTAATCTAACCTGGTCTGACACTGAGAATAAACTAACTGTAATCTAACCTGGTCTGGCACTGAGAATAAACTAACTGTAATCTAACCTGGTCTGGCACTGAGAATAGACTAACAGTCTAACTGTAATCTAACCTGGTCTGGCACTGAGAATAAACTAACTGTAATCTAACCTGGTCTGGCACTGAGAATAGACTAACAGACTAACTGTAATCTAACCTGGTCTGGCACTGAGAATAAACTAACTGTAATCTAACCTGGTCTGACACTGAGAATAGACTAACAGTCTAACTGTAATCTAACCTGGTCTGGCACTGAGAATAAACTAACTGTAATCTAACCTGGTCTGGCACTGAGAATAGACTAACAGTCTAACTGTAATCTAACCTGGTCTGACACTGAGAATAAATTTACAGTCTAACTGAGATTCGTATGTCTTAGTATGTATCACAAATGGCACCCTTTTCCCCAAATAGGGCACTACATTTGACCAGAGCCCATTGGGAATATGCGACCGACCGTCTCAATTCCGTCTTATGTAGTGTCGTGTCTCTGACTGATGAAATTATATGACATGCTATTTTTTTATCAAATCGATTACCTAACGTTTAATTGATTACGTGATTGAATTAAACCATGTCACAATTAAATCCTTTAATAACCTGGGGCACCACGGAAGCATTAAGTTATATAGAGCGGTTATCTCCCGAATCCACTCTCTTAAAAGATCTGAAGGTCTTTTATATCAATAGCAGTCAATTATTAATCGTCACCTCAAATCGGTCTCATTCTGATTGTCGTAAGTACTTGGTTATCTGCACGAACCCTAGCTAATAAGTTGAATCAGCAATACACAAATTGGCTTAATTATTTATTTACTAAATACCTAAATAATCACACAGAATTACATATTACACAGGATAGATCACACATCGATTATTAATCATGTCATGAAAAGCCCCTAGTGGGCTAACCTGATATGACAGCTGGTTACACAAAGGAAGGGCGTTGGGTTTGAATGAAAGAGCGGGAAGAATGAGGGACAAAGGGTTGAGCATAGTTTACTTATGAAAACAATTCTCTCATTTAGAAGCTAAAATTACATTTAATCTTTTCGTAAATAGTTTCAAACATCTAGTGGAAAGCCTTCCCAGAAGAGTGGAGGCTGTTATAGCAGCAATGTTCCTACATCTAGTGGAAAGCCTTCCCAGATGAGTGGAGGCTGTTATAGCAGCAATGTTCCAACATCTAGTGGAAAGCCTTCCCAGAAGAGTGGAGGCTGTTATAGCAGCAATGTTCCAACATCTAGTGGAAAGCCTTCCCAGAAGAATGGAGGCTGTTATAGCAGCAATGTTCCAACATCTAGTGGAAAGCCTTCCCAGAAGAGTGGAGGCTGTTATAGCAGCAATGTTCCATCATCTAGTGGAAAGCCTTCCCAGAAGAGTGGAGGCTGTTATAGCAGCAATGTTCCTACATCTAGTGGAAAGCCTTCCCAGAAGAGTGGAGGCTGTTATAGCAGCAATGTTCCAACATCTAGTGGAAATCCTTCCCAGAAGATTGGAGGCTATTATAGCAGCAATGTTCCTACATCTAGTGGAAAGCCTTCCCAGAAGAGTGGAGGCTGTTGTAGCAGCAATGTTCCAACATCTAGTGGAAAGCCTTCCCAGAAGAGTGGAGGCTGTTATAGCAGCAATGTTCCTACATCTAGAGGAAAGCCTTCCCAGATGAGTGGAGGCTGTTATAGCAGCAATGTTCCATCATCTAGTGGAAAGCCTTCCCAGAAGAGTGGAGGCTGTGGTAGCAGCAACGGGTCGACATGCTCCATATTACTGTCCATGATTTTGGAATGAGGTGTCCACATGAGGTGTCCACATACTATTGACCATAGTGTAGTTTACGGTTGTGAGTGTGACGAAATAAAAGCAGGGAATTCTACCTGATAATTTTAGAACTTGGATACCGTCTCGTTGGCCTAACGTCATTTCCTAATCTGAGTTTGGATGAAGGTCATGTTGCTATTCACCCACTATATCAAATAAAATCGAAGTTTATTTGTCACAGGATACAGAAGACGTTAACGATACAGTGAAATGGTTACTTGCATAGTGGAGTTTTTTTGTTTTGTTTAGACATGTAGCTAGCTAGCTAAAGAATTAACCATAAATCCCAACTCATAACGTTACTACCCTGCATGAATCTCAGGTAGCTAACCAATTAGATTTAATGTTAGCTAGCTAGCTAACATTAGGCTATAACTAGCAATGCAAATGGCTCTGAGATACGAATAATATTACTACACAGGTAACGTTAGCTAGCGAACCAGCCAGATAACTTTAGCTAGCTAGCTAACAGTACGCTTTAACTTGTAATGAAAACAACTTTTCTGACAAAATTAGCAACGTATATTATCTGAAAATGTAGCTAACTAGACTCTCTTACCCGTACATGTGGATAAACCCTTCTCCCTCTCTGTCGCGGTTGCCATGGTTGTCCTTAGTTTGAAGATGTAATCCGGAGAAAGGTGTTTTATACAACAGCCTTCTGTGTGTTCTCTTTTCAACTCCCTCTGCATGTTTGCAATCAAATACCAGAATCTCCATCTCCTTAGCTATCATACTCTACTTCCACCGGGCATTCCACTGATTTCAAAAACTCGGTCCTCCAGAAAGTGGAGAACAACACGTTTGCAGTTCTTCATGATATATTTGAAAAAAGCTGCGTTAGACCAACACATGTTATAGACAGAAGCCTGCTACATGGCAGACCAATCCGAACTCATCTCTCGGTATGTCCAGCCCACCCATTATCTCAGCCAATGATGGCTAGCGGGAAGGTTCCTGCCTTTTTCCGTGGCTAAACCAACTAGTCTCGTAATTTAACAATTATATTTTTATTTACACATGGCGTAACGTTTGTTATTAAAGGCACATGAAAGCTCACATGTTCCAGAAGTTATTTCTGGCCCCCCCAAAAAAAGCATTTTAATAAAAAAGAAAAATGCTTACATTCAAACGACTCTCCTGTGAAGTACTGAAGTGCGACATACACCTAGTGTCCTGGAACGAGTCACAGTGAATAGGGTGCCATTTGGGATGAACACAACTCTGTTGGGAAGATAAACGTCTTAGTATTACTAAATAACACATCTAAGGTCATGTAATATCTTCAGTGTTTATCATTATTCTCAGACACTGTGTGTGTTCCAATACTTTGTTACCAGAGACACATGAGCCTGGTTAAATGCAATGCACTAAATATGGAATAGAGTGCTATGGGCCCTGGTTAAATGCAATGCACTAAATATGGAATAGGGTGCTATGGGCCCTGGTTAAATGCAATGCACTAAATATGGAATAGGGTGCTATGGGCCCTGGTTAAATGCAATGCACTAATATGGAATAGGGTGCTAGGGGCCCTGGTTAAATGCAATGCACTAAATATGGAATAGGGTGCTATGGGCCCTGATTATAAGTAGTGCACTAAATATGGAATAGGGTGCTAGGGGCCCTGGTTAAATGCAATGCACTAAATATGGAATAGAGTGCTATGGGCCCTGGTTAAATGTAGTGCACTAAATATGGAATAGAGTGCTATGGGCCCTGGTTAAATGCAATGCACTAAATATGGAATAGGGTGCTATGGGCCCTGGTTAAATGTAGTGCACTAAATATGGAATAGGGTGCTATGGGCCCTGATTATAAGTAGTGCACTAAATAGGGAATAGGGTGCCATGAGCCCTGGTTAAAAGTAGTGCATTAAATAGGGAATAGGGTGCCATGAGCCCTGGTTAAAAGTAGTGCACGAAGGTGCTATGAGCCCTGGTTAAAAGTAGTGCACTAAATATGCAACAGAGTGCTATGGGCCCTGGTTAAAAGTAGTGCACTAAATATGGAAGAGAGTGCTATGGACCCTGGTTAAAAGTAGTGCACTAAATATGGAAGAGAGTGCTATGGGCCCTGGTTAAAAGTAGTGCACTAAATAGGGAATAGGGTGCCATTTGGAACCCATAGTGTGTGTGTTTGTTTATTCGCTGGGCTCAGTGTTGTGTGTCTCTCTGCGTTGTTGTCATGGTTGCATGTCAAGGGTAAGACAGGACCCAGTCTTCTTATTTACGGTCCATCATTTTGTGTTGCGTTCATTAGACTGACATCCTCATATCTCACTGTCTCAGATGGTTTGATACGTCAGAGGAGATATGAATCTTTCAACTTATTCAGATCTCAGGAATCTGATGTTAATGTTTTAGTTGTGATTCAGTTCAGTCATGTATTGTTAAAGCTACACTCTGGGATACATTTCTCAGCAAAACAACAATCCCAGCACTCGTTTTCGTAAACATCTGATCTTTGAGCAGATTCCCAAAACCCAGACTGTAGCTTTCAACCCTTCAGATATTCACCAACAACACATATTGAGTCCAGTGTCCTGTTTCTGTAACGATGCACAGCAGGTGGATGCCTACCTGTCTCTCTCTCCTAGACCTACCTCTCCTAGTCCCACCTCTCCTAGTCCTACCTCTCCTAGTCCTCTCACAGTTTTACCTCTCCTAGTCCTACCTCTCCTAGTCCTCTCACAGTCTTACCTCTCCTAGTCCTACCTCTCCTAGTCTTACCTCTCTCATTCCTCTCCTAGTCCTACCTCTCCTAGTCCTCTCACAGTCTTATCTCTCCTAGTCCTACCTCTCCTAGTCTTTCCTCTCCTAGTCTTACCTCTCTTAGTCTTTCCTCTCCTAGTCTTACCTCTCCTAGTCCTACCTCTCCTAGTCTTACCTCTCCTAGTCTTACCTTTCCTAGCCCTACCTCTCCTAGTCCTACCTCTCCTACTCCTACCTCTCCTCGTCTTACCTCTCCTAGTCCTACCTCTCCTAGTCTTACCTTTCCTAGTCGTACCTCTTCTAGTCTTACCTCTCCTAGTCTTACCTCTCCTAGTCCTCTCCTAGTCCTACCTCTCCTAGTTCTACCTCTCCTAGTCCTACCTCTCCTAGTCTTACCTCTCCTAGTCTTACCTCTCCTAGCCCTACCTCTCCTAGTCCTACCTCTCCTAGTCCTACCTCTCCTAGTCCTCTCCTAGTCCTCTCCTAGCCCTCTCCTAGTCCTACCTCTCCTAGTCCTCTCCTAGTCTTCTCCTAGTCCTACCTCTCCTAGTCCTCTCCTAGTCATACCTCTCCTAGTCCTCTCCTAGTCATACCTCTCCTAGTCCTAGTCCTCTCCTAGTCTTAGTCCTCTCCTAGTCCTACCTCTCCTAGTCCTACCTCTCCCACTCCTTCCTCTCCTCTAGTTCTACCTCTCCTAGTCTTACCTCTCCTAGTCTTACCTCTCCTAGTCCTACCTCTCCTAGTCTTACCTCTCCTAGTCTTACCTCTCCTAGTCCTACCTCTCCTAGTTCTACCTCTCCTAGTCCTACCTCTCCTAGTCCTCTCCTAGACCTCTCCCAGTCCTCTCCTAGTTCTACCTCTCCCAGTCTTACCTCTCCTAGTCTTACCTCTCCTAGTCCTACCTCTCCTAGTTCTACCTCTCCTAGTCTTACCTCTCCTTGTCCTCTCCTGGTCTTACCGCTCCTCGTCCTACCTCTCCTTGACCTCTCCTAGTCTTATCTCTCCTAGTCCTCTTCTAGTCCTACCTCTCCTATTCCTACCTATCCTAGTCTTACCTCTCTTAGTCCTCTCCTAGTCCTCTCCTAGTCTTAACTATCCTAGTCCTCTCCTAGTCCTACCTTTCCTATTCACACCTCTCCTAGTCCTCTCCCTGTCCTACCTTTCCCAGTCCTACCCCTCCTAGTCCTCTCCCAGTCCTCTCCCAGTCCCAGGGCTCATAACAAACAGGCTAGCTTAATTGTCTCATAAACTACATTGTGGTCAGAGGATAAAAGCAGAGTGAAATGAGGACAGAGGAATAAGGAACAGGTCTGAATTAAACATTTCCCCAGAAACATTCTGCTGTCTGGTAAAGTAGTCTGTATTTTAATTTTGAATTTCACTCTGTTTGTTTCTCTCTGTGTTTGTGTTTGTTTGTTGCTTTCCCCGTAGACCTTGTGCAGGATATGGCCATTCATTTGTGCTACCCACAATCCCTCAGGATTGTAGAGAGAATCCCAGAGGAAGAGTGTCTATCTGTGTGTGTTCTTTACTCAAGGTCTTCTTAACAGACCACATATAGAGCACAGCACCACATATCATTTCCTGTCTCTTATTGTCAGCTTCCTGTATTTATCTTCCAAGCTACGTCTTTTACTTTTTCTATCTATGATGTAGCAAATATGTGAATGAACAATTGACCCTTCGTTAAACCCACCCCCCTTTGGATACAGGAGTGACAGAGTCCATCCAAATCATCTTGGCTCCTGGACTCATTTCAACGCAGCGTTGAAACAATGACTTCTCAATGACCCAAGACCAGCTCAGTTAATCCCTACCGCTGTGACAATGAGTCGTCATAATGCCTTAACAAATGTACATTATCCTAAGGGGTGTTGGCAGACACAATGTAAGTAACCTAATTTATTTCCGCCTAATTGCCCTGAAAAACCTTTGTTAATCCTACAGCTATTGAATGCAGTAATCATGGAGGGTACGTACTCTGTTAATACCACAGCGCCCCCCAAAACCCTCTTCTCCTTCTACCACTGACTTTGATGATATTTACTTAATTGAGGGGAAATGTTCCTACTACAACAGAGACATGTGGTTGTCTCTCTCTCTTAAGATGAATGCATAATTGCATAATAATATAATAATAATAATAGTAATTGTATGTTGTTCTGGATAAGAATGTCTGCTAAATTACTAAAATGTCTAACACGCACGCACGCACGCACGCACGCACGCACGCACGCACGCACGCACGCACGCACGCACGCACGCACGCACGCACGCACGCACGCACGCACACACACACACACACACACACACACACACACACACACACACACACACACACACACACACACACACACACACACACACACACACACACACACACACACACACACACACTTTGGAGGGAGGTGTACGTTGCCTGTTCCTGATCTCACCCCATAAACACCATGCTCCTGTCGTGTATTTTGGGTTCTGAGTTCTCTCTCTTTCTCTCTTTCCCTCTGACCTCTTTATTCCCATTGTCCTCACTAACCCCAGTGTCACCATGGTTTCTGTTGTTCTCCTACAGAGCGGTGGGTTTGGGTGCAGGTACACACAGCTTGTCCCATCTGCTGAAAGCCAAAACATAGGACGCCAACCTACCCAGCATGCAAGGTTAGTCTTGTCCTCTTCCTCCTCTCTGTCCTGCTCTCTCGCTTTATTAAACCCATCTTGTTGTGTGTGTGTGTGTGTGTGTGTGTGTGTGTGTGTGTGTGTGTGTGTGTGTGTGTGTGTGTGTGTGTGTGTGTGTGTGTGTGTGTGTGTGTGTGTGTGTGTGTCAGTGCGTGTGTGTCCTGTGTGTGTGTGTGTCAGTGTGTGTGTGTCCTGTGTGTGTGTATGTCCTGTGTGTGTTTCAGTGTGTGTGTGTCAGTGTGTGTGTGTCAGTGTGTGTGTGTGCGTGTGTGTGTCAGTGCGTGTGTGTGTGTGTGTGTGTCAGTGTGTGTGTGTGTCCTGCGTGTGTATGTCCTGTGTGTGTTTCAGTGTGTGTGTCCTGTGTGTGTGTGTGTGTGTGTGTGTGTGTGTGTGTGTGTGTGTGTGTGTGTGTGTGTGTGTGTGTGTGTGTGTGTGTGTGTGTGTGTGTATGTGTGTGTGTGTGTGTGTGTGTGTGTGTGTGTGTGTGCACAAGTCTGAGTGAGATTATTTTTCTGTCTGAGTCTAAAACAATACTGATCATTCCCTTGAGGATGTTAGTAGTGACGTCAGAAAGGCGAAGCAGACCACAGTTTTTAAGATGCAAGATACTGTAGGTAAAGTGATAAAGATCCATTGGAAATAGGACAGCCTCCTCATTCCTCTTCACTGTGTGGTTGGTATGCACTTCATCAGCATCTCTACTGGGCCTCTGGTATACACTTCATCAGCATCTCTACTGGGCCTCTGGTATACACTTCATCAGCATCTTTACTGGGCCTCTTAGAACTGACAGTGATTGGCTCAAACGCATTAAGAAGGAAAACAATTCCACAGATTAACTTTTAACAAGGCACACCTGTTCATTGAAATGCATTCCAGGTGACTACCTCATTAAAAAAAAATGTTTTATTTATCCTTTAATTAACTAGGCAAGTCAGTTAAGAACAAATTCATATTTACAATGACGGTCTACCGGAGAACAGTGGGTTAACTGCCTTTTTCAGGGGCAGAACGACAGATTTTTACCTTGTCAGCTTGGGAAATGCAATCCTTTCGGTTACTGGCCCAACATTCTAACCCCCAGACTACCTGCCGCCTCTACATTCTAACCACCAGACTACCTGCCGCCCCTACATTCTAACCACCAGACTACCTGCCGCCTCTACATTCTAACCACCAGACTACCTGCCGCCCCTACATTCTAACCACCAGACTACCTGCCGCCCCAACATTCTAACCACCAGACTACCTGCCGCCTCTACATTCTAACCACCAGACTACCTGCCGCCCCTACATTCTAACCACCAGACTACCTGCCGCCTCTACATTCTAACCACCAGACTACCTGCCGCCTCTACATTCTAACCACGAGACTACCTGCCGCCTCTACATTCTAACCACCAGACTACCTGCCGCCTCTACATTCTAACCACCAGACTACCTGCCGCCTCTACATTCTAACGACCAGGATACCTGCCGCCTCTACATTCTAACCACCAGACTACCTGCCGCCCCGTGTGAATGCGCGATGCTTATGTCTATACTTTCTGTAGTCGTTACAGTGCTCCTAAGGTGAAAAGTGTAGGAGCACAAGAAAAGAATTGTAGGAGCACATGAAGAAAAGTAGGAGCACATGAAGAATAGTAGGAGCACATGAAGAAATGTAGGAGCACATGAAGAATAGTAGGAGCACATGAAAAGAAAAGTAGGAGCACATGAAAAGAAATGTAGGAGCACATGAAAATAAATGTAGGAGCTCATGAAGAAATGTAGGAGCACATGGAAAGAAATGTAGGAGCACATGAAGAAATGTAGGAGCACATGAAGAATAGTAGGAGCACATGAAGAAATGTAGGAGCACATGAAGAAATGTAGGAGCACATGAAGAAATGTAGGAGCACATGAAGAAATGTAGGAGCACATGAAGAATAGTAGGAGCACATGAAGAATAGTAGGAGCACATGAAAAGAAAAGTAGGAGCACATGAAAAGAAAAGTAGGAGCACATGAAGAAATGTAGGAGCACATGAAAAGAAATGTAGGAGCACATGAAAAGAAATGTAGGAGCTCATGAAAAGAAATGTAGGAGCACATGAAAAGAAATGTAGGAGCACATGAAAAGAAAAGTAGGAGCACATGAAAAGAAATGTAGGAGCACATGAAAAGAAATGTAGGAGCACATGAAGAAATGTAGGAGCACATGAAAAGAAATGTAGGAGCACATGAAAAGAATTGTAGGAGCACATGAAAAGAAATGTAGGAGCACATGAAGAAATGTAGGAGCACATGAAAAAATGTAGGAGCACATGAAGAAATTTAGGAGCACATAAAAAAATATTCAAGGTAAAAGTATAAATACATAATGCAAAACAGACGCCATAATTTTTTTGTTTGTCGAGGCCTGGTCCGGGGTGAGCAGTATGTTCTGTGCCGCCGTACAAATCTTCATCCAAATCAAGGTTAGTGATTCTGAGCGGTCAAAGGAAATGAGGTAATATTTACTTACGGACACTCTCCAAGAATCATAATTTACAAACGAAATAAAGGTTAAATATGACCAGGGATGTTCTCGTGATACGTGTGTGAATTAGACTATTTTCCTGTCCTGCTAAACATTCAAAATATAACAAGTACTTTTGGGTGTCAGGAAAAATGTGTGGACTAAAAAGCACATCATTTTCTTTAGGAATGTATTGGAGTAAAAGTAAAAGTTGTCAAAAGTAAGAATAGTAAAGTAAAGTACAGATACACAAAAAAAAAGTAGTACTTTAAAGGGTTTTTACTTATTAATAGGGGGGCGCTATTTTCACTTTGTAAAAAATCGTGCACAAATTAAACTGCCTCGTACTCTATTCTTGCTCGTACAATATGCATATTATTATTACTATTGGATAGAAAACACTCTCTAGTTTCTAAAATCGTTTGAATTATATCTGTGAGTAAAACAGAACTCATTTTGCAGCAAACTTCCTGACAGGAAGTGAAAAATCTGAAATCGAGGCTCTGTTCCAGGGCCTTCCTATTAATTTGCCTGAAATCTATGGATATACATGCACTTCATACGCCTTCCACTAGATGTCAACAGGCAGTGGGAGGTGGAATGGGGTGTCTAGCTTGATCTGAGGTCGAACAAGAGCTCTTGGAATGACGTGATTTCCTTTGTCTTCGAAGGCGCGGGAAGGACATCTGCATTGGCTTCTGAAAAGCGTTCGGTATAGACGGCTAATATCTCCGGCTTTGATTTTATTTGATACATGTGATAATATCATCGTAAAGTATGTTTTTTCAATATAGTTTTATCAGATTATTGAACGTTTATCGGGAGTTTTGGCGTTTTCCGTTCTCTGCGTTTCTCCACTTGGCTAGCTAAGGTTGCTAATTCGACAGGCGAAGAGGACATTCTAAAACCAAACAATGATTTATTCTGGACAAAGGACTCCTTGTACAAGATTCTGATGGAAGCTCAGCAAAAGTAGGAACCATTTATGATGTTATTTCGTATTTCTGTGGAAAATGTTTATTCCTATTTTCCGCCCTCATTGCGGGCGCTGTCTATAACGTAAGCTTTATGTCGTACTAAAGTTATTTAAAAAAATCTAACACAGCGGTTGCATTAAGAACTAGTGTATCTTTCATTTGCTGTACAACATGTCTTTTTTAGTAAAGTTTATGATGAGTTATTTGGTCAGATTAGGTGAGTGTCAGAAATATATCCGGAGATTCTGGGAAAAAGTTGCTACGTTTTCACAATGTATAACCACGGATTTCAGCTCTAAATATGCACATTTTCGAACAAAACATAAGTGTATTGTATAACCTGATGTTATAGGACTGTCATCTGATGAAGTTTGTCAAGGTTAGTGAATAATTTTATATATTTTGCTGTTTTTTTGCGATCGCTACCTTTTGCTGCTGATGAATGCGGTTGTGTGTTTTGGTATTGTGGTAAGCTAATATAATGCTATATTGTGTTTTCGCTGTAAAACACTTAAAAAATCTGAAATATTGGCTGGATTCACAAGATGTTTATCTTTCATTTGCTGTAAAAATTGTGAAAATATGCGGTTGAGTCTTTTGCTATTGTGGTTAGCTAATAGAAATACATATTGTGTTTTTGCTGTAAAACATTTTAAAAATCGGAAATGGTGGCTGGATTCACAAGATGTTTATCTTTCATTTGCTGTATTGGACTTGTGATTTCATGAAAATTATATTATATGATATGTACTTTACACAATTGCTTGTGGTCCCACATTAAAATACCAGGCAGCGCAATAAAATATGTAGGAGCATATGCAGAGAAAATGGTAGCATTGTAGAGTCCTATGTTAGCGATAATGCTAATTATAACCGTCTGCTTGTAGATGGAAAGGGCTTTTCCAAAAACCTTCTCAATTAAATGTTAACTACAACGTAGTTAATGCCTACCTGGCAGAATGACATCATGATTATTTGAAACATTCTAGTGGCCATTTGTTTAGCAAACTCTGCAATCACATGAGCGCTACAGAAACACTACTAAACAAACAAAGGTCTCTGACTGGTGCACACGTTAGTTAAAGGGTAACTACACCCCAAATTAAGAATTTCGTACATTTTCCCCAGACCTCAAATGTGGTCTCCTGATGGGGTTTAAGCATTGTTGTGGACTTAGATCATCCAATATTGTTGTTTTTCTATGAAGAAAAATGTTAATGAGAGCGAAATCCTGAAAAAACAAAACCGAGAAAACAGGCCACCATCTCCAGGGTATCCTCTCATACATTGCAGTTGGAGGAATACTGAGAAAGTAATGCTGCTTTGAAAGTTGATAAACTAGTAACCCCACTTTTGAGAAATAACCCTTGAAAAGTTTGGTTCAGTTTTTATACCTCTTTGTTTACACCCATTCAGCATCGTTCACACCCTCTAAAGCCTTAACCCCACCCATTCAGCATCGTTCACACCCTCTAAAACCTTAGCCCCACCCATTCAGCATCGTTCACACCCTCTTAAGCCTTAGTCCCACCCATTCAGCATCGTTCACACCCTCTTAAGCCGTAGTCCCACCCTTTCAGCATCGTTCACACCCTCTTAAGCCTTAGCCCCACCCATTCAGCATCGTTCACACCCTCTTAAGCCTTAGTCCCACCCATTCAGCATCGTTCACACCCTCTAAAGCCTTAGCCCCACCCATTCAGCATCGTTCACGCCCTCTTAAGCCTTAGTCACACCCATTCAGCATCGTTCACACCCTCTTAAGCCTTAGTCCCACCCATTCAGCATCGTTCACACCCTCTTAAGCCTTAGCCCCCCCCATTCAGCATCGTTCACACCCTCTTAAGCCTTAGTCCCACCCATTCAGCATCGTTCACACCCTCTTAAGCCTTAGTCCCACCCATTCAGCATCGTTCACACCCTCTAAAGCCTTAACCCCACCCATTCAGCATCGTTCACACCCTCTTAAGCCTTAGTCCCACCCATTCAGCATCGTTCACACCCTCTTAAGCCTTAGCCCCACCAATTCAGCATCGTTCACACCCTCTTAAGCCTTAGTCCCACCCATTCAGCATTTGTTCACACCCTCTTAAGCCTTAGTCCCACCCATTCAGCATCGTTCACACCCTCTTAAGCCTTAGCCCCACCCATTCAGCATTGTTCACACCCTCTTAACCCTAAGTCCCACCCATTCAGCATCGTTCACACCCTCTAAAGCCTTAACCCCACCCAGTCAGCATCGTTCACACCCTCTAAAGCCTTAACCCCATCCATTCAGCATCGTTCACACCCTCTTAAGCCTTAGTCCCACCCATTCAGCATCGTTCACACCCTCTTAAGCCTTAACCCCACCCAGTCAGCATCGTTCACACCCTCTAAAGCCTTAACCCCATCCATTCAGCATCGTTCACACCCTCTTAAGCCTTAACCCCATCCATTCAGCATCGTTCACACCCTCTTAAGCCTTAACCCCATCCATTCAGCATCGTTCACACCCTCTAAAGCCTTAACCCTACCCATGCATCATCGTTCACACCCTCTTAAGCCTTAACCCCATCCCATTCAGCATCGTTCACACCCTCTTAAGCCCCACCCGTCTCTTTAAGGATTCCCATGTGAGGCCATGTGCTAAACAGAGTGAGTACGGTAGTGTAGTAAACAATCAAAGATTTCAAGACTAAAAGTGGTGAAAATAGTAGCCTAGAATAAGGAAAAACTCCAGGTAAAAACACACTTAAAGAATGTAAGCTCAATTAAAGCCAATCATGTTGGCGGTTTCTGCTTTACATACCAAGGCATATTTTTGAGTCACATGAGATGGCAGCAGCTTTCCACCAAAGTTCTTTCCCCTGGGTGACCTGCTGGTAATATTATAGCGTTATCCTCTGCACAGTTGTTGATTAAGTTCACAACTCGCTGCAAGTCCTCATGCTTCAGGTGTAACCTGTGCTTGTCTGGGCAGAATCTCCCTTTATGATGGGAGACATTAGACCATTCTCCTTGTATGACTGGTGGGAGGAGATTCAGGTGTGTTCTGCTGATGCTGAAAGACAAATTCTATTAATAAGACTGTCGTATCATTATTAGATGAGGCTTACCCAGACACACTTGTCTAAATTGCTAGGTCATGTAAAAGAGAGGCTATAACCACCCCCCCAGCCACTTCTAGCTAGGTGAATGGGTCTCTATTCTATAGTCCTGTTCACATGGTCATGTGATACGATAGATGGCCGTAATCACCCCCAAACAACTGGCTAAGTTAATGGGACATGTAAACACCTGACGAGTGTTTTGTTTAGACATGTAGCTAGCTAGCTAAACAATTAACTATAATTCCAACCGATACAGTAGAAATACGGATTGTCATAGCTAGCCACCAAGCATAAAATTATGTAGTGTAAATCTGCAGGTCGCTAAAGCTAACCAACTATGTTCAACGTTAGCTAGCTAGCTACTAGTAGGCTACAACTAGCAATGCAAATGTATTTCCGAGATATTAATACTATTACTACACAGAACATACACGTAGCTAGCGAGCCAGCTAGTTAACATTAGCTAGCTAGCTAACAGTACACTTTAACTGGCAATGAAAACAACTTTCTGACCAACTTAGAAATGTATAATATGTGAAAATGTAGCTAGACTTTTCTTACCCATATACATGGTTGAATGTTTCACGGCCACGGTTGCCCTTTAGTTTGAAGATGTAATCCGGAGACGGGTGTTTTATACAACGTCCTTCTGTGTTCTCTTTTCGACTCACTCCACATTTGCAATGAATCGTCAGAATGTTCTCCATCTCCTTCTCATACTCTACTTCCACCGGGCATTCCACTGTTTTCAAAACTCGGTCAACTTCTTCCGTGACGACATCAACACTGTTGATCTCCATTTTCTTCCCCCATCACTGTCATCAGAAGACTCTACAATGTCTGGTTCCATGAAAAATGATTTTACCTAAGGGATTTACACATCGTCAGATTCATTTTTAGTCAGCAGAGTCACGATCGTCCTCCAGAAAGTAGTCAATCTGATCTTTTTCCCACTGATCTTTGTCGATATCACCTGATAAATTCAGGGCAGCAATGTTATTGAGCGCAGTAGCAACACCTTTTCAGTTCTCCATGGCTAACGTTATACTGTATCTTAAAAAAAAACAAAGACGTGGTAGAAAAGAGTATACACAAATACTGAGCAGCTCATGTTATAGACAGAAGCATGCTACATGGCAAACCAATCAGAACTCATCTCTCGGCATGTCCAGCCCATTCATTATCTCAGCCAATCATGGCTAGCGAGAAGGTTCCTTGCTTTTTCTGAGTCTAAACGAACTAATTTAAACATTTGATTCGAATTTAAAGATGACATACCAGTTTGTTTTTAAGGCTCATACCAGTTAACAAGAAGACATTTCTGCAACAAAAAATATATATATATAAAATGCCTCTCCTGTGAATTAATGAGCTCATCTTTCTGAAACAGGTCACATTTAGCAGTACAGTGTTGTCTCTCTTTAAGAAGAGAGAACATTTAGGTTTAATTAACTACAGACAATAATATTTTCTAGGCTGTAGAACAGGGGTGGAAATCGCCAGTCCTCGAGGGCCTGATTGGTGTCACACTGTTTCTCCATCCCTTACAAACACAGCTGGTTAATCACATTGCATTCTACACTGAAGATCATGATTAGGTGATTATTGGAGTCAGCTGTGTTAAGCTGGGGCAAAACTATGACACCAATCAGGCCCTCGAGGACTGGAATTGCCGACCAGTGCTGTAGAAGGAGGTACCAGCCTGGGGGGATTACTGGTTGGTAGAGGACAGCCACAAAGCCACAGAGCCACACGCTTTCATCAAGATGGAGGTTTAACATAGAAATATGGTCTTAGGAGGAAAAGGTAAAGTAATATTACAGTGTGAATGAATGTCTTCCTTACTGTGTAGAGTAGGTCATATACAGTGGGGAGAACAAGTATTTGATACACTGCCGATTTTGCAGGTTTTCCTACTTACAAAGCATGTAGAGGTCTGTAATTTTTATCATAGGTACACTTCAACTGTGAGAGGCGGAATCTAAAACAAAAATCCAGAAAATCACATTGTATGATTTTTAAGTAATTAATTTGCATTTTATTGCATGACATAAGTATTTGATCACCTACCAACCAGTAAGAATTCCGGCTCTCACAGACCTGTTAGTTTTACTTTAAGAAGCCCTCCTGTTCTCCACTCATTACCTGTATTAACTGCACCTGTTTGAACTCATTACCTGTATAAAAGACACCTGTCCACACACTCAATCAAACAGACTCCAACCTCTCCACAATGGCCAAGACCAGAGAGCTGTGTAAGGACATCAGGGATAAATTGTAGACCTGTACAAGGCTGGGATGGGCTACAGGACAATAGCCAAGCAGCTTGGTGAGAAGGCAACAACTGTTGGCACAATTATTAGAAAATGGAAGAAGTTCAAGATGACGGTCAATCACCCTCGGTCTGGGGCTCCATGCAAGATCTCACCTCGTGGGGCATCAATGATCATGAGGAATGTGAGGGATCAGCCCAGAACTACACGACAGGACCTGGTCAATGACCTGAAGAGAGCTGGGACCACAGTCTCAAAGAAAACCATTAGTAACACACTACGCCGTCATGGATTAAAATCCTGCAGCGCACGCAAGGTCCCCCTGCTCAAGCCAGTGCATGTCCAGGCCTGTCTGAAGTTTGCCAATGACCATCTGGATGATCCAGAGGAGGAATGGGAGAAGGTCATGTGGTCTGATGAGACAAAAATAGAGCTTTTTGCTCTAAACTCCACTCGCCGTGTTTGGAGGAATAGAAGGATGAGTACAACCCCAAGAACACCATCCCAACCGTGAAGCATGGAGGTGGAAACATCATTCTTTGGGGATGCTTTTCTGCAAAGGGGACAGGACGACTGCACCGTATTGAGGGGAGGATGGATGGGGCCATGTATCGCGAGATCTTGACCAACAACCTCCTTCCCTCAGTAAGAGCATTGAAGATGGGTCGTGGCTGGGTCTTCCAGCATGACAACGACCCGAAACACACAGCCAGGGCAACTAAGGAGTGGCTCCGTAAGAAGCATCTCAAGGTCCTGGAGTGGCCTAGCCAGTCTCCAGACCTGAACCCAATAGAAAATCTTTGGAGGGAGCCGAAAGTCCGTATTGCCCAGCGACAGCCCCGAAACCTGAAGGATCTGGAGAAGGTCTGTATGGAGGAGTGGGCCAAAATCCCTGCTGCAGTGTGTGCAAACCTGGTCAAGAACTACAGGAAACGTATGATCTCTGTAATTGCAAACTAAGGTTTCTGTACCAAATATTCAGTTCTGCTTTTCTGATGTATCAAATACTTATGTCATGCAATAAAATGCAAATTAATTACTTAAAAATCATACAATGTGATTTTCTGGATTTTTGTTTTAGATTCCTTCTCTCACAGTTGAAGTGTACCTATGATAAAAATTACAGACCTCTACATGCTTTGTAAGTAGGAAAACCTGCAAAATTGTCAGTGTATCAAATACTTGTTCTCCCCACTGTATATACTGAACAAAAAATATTAACGCAACATGTAACAATTACAACTATTTTACTGAGTTATAGTTCATATGAGGAAAGGGCATTATTACAGACATAAAACACTCCTTAGTTTAATTAGCTGTCCGTGCGGTTGGTCACAGACGATCCCGCAG
>NC_092087.1:3679294-3756488 GCF_045679555.1 Salvelinus alpinus
TCACCACTGATTGGTCAGCAGGGTTCTCTACTAGGTTCGAATGGTTTTGGGAGGGAAATGTTTCTGCTTCAGATCATCTGCTCAGCATCAATGTTGCCTTTTTAAATGTCATTACATTTTTTGTAACACATATTTTATTAATTCCTAATAGGACAGTCAACAATTACAGAAATATATATTTTTTCTCGCACATACAACCCCCCCCCCACTCCCTCCAACCCAAACAAACATAATAACCAAACAATCACAGACAAAATAAATAAAATAAAGGCCTCACATTTCCAAAAATACAAAATACATTAAAAGTATAATATGAAGTCGCAGATAATGCCGATCACACTTCTACTACAATATTCACCCCCAAAATGAGGGTATACAGAATTACAATTGTAACATTTGCCCTGGCCATAGAGAGGCTTTTATTCTCTATTTTGGTTAGGCCAGGGTGTGACTAGGGTGGGCATTCTAGTTTCTTTATTTCTACGTTTTCTATTTGTATTGCGCTTTGGCCGGTTATGGTTCTCAATCAGAGGCAGCTGTTTATCGTTGTCTCTGATTGGGAATCATACTTAGGCAGCCTTTTTTTCCACCTGGGTTTTGTGGGTAGTTGTTTTCTGTATTGTTAGTTTCCTTATAGAACAGTTTGTTTTTTCTCTTTGTTATTTTGTTCTAGTGTTCGGATTTAATAAAATATCATGAACACGTACCACACTGCGCTTTGGTCCACTCCTTCTTCATCAGACGAGCGTGACACAATGTAAATGAGATGTTTACAAAAAAACTCACAAAACTGTTGGATGTGTATAAAACCCTCTCATTTCAGTTGGATGTGTATAAAACCCTCTCATTTCAGTTGGATGTGTATAAAACCCTCTCATTTCAGTTGGATGTGTATAAAACCCTCTCATTTCAGTTGGATGTGTATAAAACCCTTTCATTACAGTTGGATGTGTATAAAACCCTCTCATTACAGTTGGATGTGTATAAAACCCTCTAATTTCAGATGGATGTGTATAAAACCCTCTCATTTCAGATGGATGTGTATAAAACCCTCTCATTTCAGATGGATGTGTATAAAACCCTCTCATTTCAGATGGATGTGTATAAAACCCTCTCATTTCAGTTGGATGTGTATAAAACCCTCTCATTTCAGTTGGATGTGTATAAAACCCTCTCATTTCAGTTGGATGTGTATAAAACCCTCTCATTTCAGATGGATGTGTATAAAACCCTCTCATTTCAGTTGGATGTGTGTAAAACCCTGTCATTTCAGTTGGATGTGTGTAAAACCCTCTCATTTCAGTTGGATGTGTGTAAAACCCTCTCATTTCAGTTGGATGGGTGTAAAACCCTCTCATTTCAGTTGGATTGGTGTAAAACCCTCTCATTTCAGTTGGCTGGGTGTAAAACCCTCTCGTTTCATTTGGATGTGTGTAGAACACTCTCATTTCAGTTGGATGTGTGTAAAACCCTCTCATTTCAGTTGGATGTGTGTAAAACCCTCTCATTTCAGTTGGCTGGGTGTAAAACCCTCTCATTTCAGTTGGATGTGTGTAAAACCCTCTCATTTCAGTTGGATGTGTGTAAAACCCTCTCATTTCAGTTGGATGTGTGTAAAACCCTCTCATTTCAAAGTCTGTATTTTTATGGTTGACGGTCTCTTTCTGCTTGTGAGGAAACAGATAGAGGTCCTCTCACATTAAAACCCTCTCACTATTAATTACACGTTGGGGTGTTGGTCAGCACCAGACTGGGAGGGGAGCAGGCTGCCTGTTATGTCTCTCAAGCCACCGCTACCCAGGCACACACACACACACACGCACGCGCACGCGCACACGCGCACACACGCAGCACACGCAGCACACGCAGCACTCATAGAGAGAGACCAGAGAGCTGTCCAGCAGACATCCTCATTATTTTCTAGCACAGTGTCATTAAACACCAGTCAGTTCTCTGCCGTGGGCTGGACCAACAGGTGTAGGATCTTAATTTGATCATTCTTAAGTAGTTACTGAGGAAATGCTGATGAGCTTCTTAATTTACACTACCATTCGAAAGTTTTTGGGGTCACTTAGAAATGTCCTTGTTTTTGAAAGAAAATCACATTTTATGTCCATTAAAATAACATCAAATTGATCAGAAATACAGTGTAGACATTGTTAATGTTGTAAATGACTATTGTAGCTGGAAACGGCATATTTTTTATGGAATATCTACATAGGCGTACAGAGGCCCATTATCAGCAACCATCACTCCTGTGTTCCAATGGCACGTTGTGTTAGCTAATCCAAGTTTATCATTTTAAAAGGCTAATTGATCATTAGAAAACCCTTTTGCAATTATGTTAGCACAGCTGAAAACTGTTGTTCTGATTAAAGAAGCAATAACACTGGCCTTCTTTAGACTAGTTGATTATCTAAAGCATCAGCATTTGTGGGTTCGATTACAGGCTCAAAATGGCCAGAAACAAAGACCTTTCTTCTGAAACTCGTCAGTCTATTCTTGTTCTGGGAAATTAAGGCTATTCCATGCGAGAATTTACCAAGAAACTGAAGATCTCGTACAACGCTGTGATCTACTCCCTTCACAGAACAGCGCAAACTGGCTCTAACCAGAATAGAAAGAGGAGTGAGAGGCCCCGGTGCACAACTGAGCAAGAGGACAAGTACATTAGAGTGTCTAGTTTGAGAAACAGACGTCTCACAAGTCCTCAACTGGCAGCTTCATTAAATAGTACCCGCAAAACACCAGTCTCAACGTCAACAGTGAAGAGGTGACTCCGGGATGCTGGCCTTCTAGGCAGAGTTCCTCTGTCCAGTCTGAACGTCAACGGTGAAGAGGCGACTCCGGGATGCTGCCCTTCTAGGCAGAGTTCCTCTGTCCAGTCTGAACGTCAACAGTGAAGAGGCGACTCCGGGATGCTGGCCTTCCAGGCAGCAACTCTGCATCTCTGCCCAGCCTGACAAGAGTGGCCCAAAAGGGTGTTTATCATCCCCAGTGGCTCTGTAAGTGAGGAGAGGATATTCTCCGCTGCCGGCCGGCTCTCCAGGCACCATCACATGAGCCTGAAGCCCCAGACTGACCAAACTCCTGTTTCTAAAAATGAATTCAAAGACACTAATAAGTCCTTTTTCATTTAAATTGTATTTAATTCTAAGTAAGTCACAACCTATATGCTCAATTTATAGACTATAATGATTTAATAAAAGGAGATGTTTAACTGCGGACTGCTTTAACATCCCTACAACTGTAACGGCTGTTGGAAGGAGAGGACCAAGGTGCAGCGTGGTACGTGTCCATATTTATTAAATGAACACTGAAATAACAAAGAATAACAAAGATAAAGACCGAAACAGTTCTGGCTGGTGCAGGCACACAACAGAAAACAACTACCCACCAAGCACAGGTAGGAATGAGGCTACCTAAGTATGGTTCTTAATCAGAGACAACGATAGACAGCTGCCTCTGATTGAGAACCACACCAGGCCAAACACCTAGAAATACAAAACATAGAACAAAACATAGAATAGAACTTACGCCCTGACCAAACCAAAATAGAGACATAACAATGGAACTAAGGTCAGGGCGTGACAGCCAGCCTATTGTGTCACACTGGCAAATGCGTCACAAACTATTTCTTTGTAGGCTCTAGCCTCGAAATAATTGAAATAATATAGCCTAAATAATTAATTTCTGTTCCTTCTTAGTCTCCCTGTCTGGCTCCTGACCTATTTAGAGTTTTTATATGCTGTTTCAATATAACATGTAGCCTATTTAAAATGATGTTTACTTCTTACATTCAACCTTTTCATGTTTATTCAAATACTTTTCATTCAAATCCATACTGGTTTGGATTCAATACTTAAAAACCAATCGGTAGGTCCAGGTCATCACAGAAACACATGGGTGTCGGTTAAATTGTTAAATTGTTTGTTGGTTAAATTGGGATTTTAATGAATGGAGCGAATTTGGCACAGCAGTTTTTTTCTTTCTCTGTGAACACGGAGCGTTTTTTTTTTTTTAGCAGAGTACATGGAGCATTGTGGGAAAGGACATGATCGATGAGCGTGATTTCCAACTACTCAACTCTTGTTCACATGCGCTGGGAACAACAGTCTGTATTTTCTCATGTGCTTTTAAGTGTTTCTGGTGTGACGTGGTGGAACATTTTTTCTGTCTGTCAATGTGTTGTCAAAGTGTGTACTTTTAACATGACATAACCTTTTACAAGCTGTCAAGGATGTACTCTACAATCACATTTTGAACTTTAAATTGTCATACATAGACCGGATTACACTGCCTCCAAGGCCAGCCTGGTCTCATAGACTCGACGTAACATAGTAAACATAAATCCGGGACACTCAAATTAGCATGATGTGTTACGTTTGGTATGGTTACATAAGACAGGTGGTTACTTAACGCAAAAAACGAAAGTAGGGTGTATGGGTACCAGGTGTATGACGTAAGGTTGCGACTTCAAATCTCACAACGTTAGCATTTTAGCTAATTAGCTACTTTTCAACTACTTAGTGTGTTGGCTAACCCTAACCTTAACCCTTTTAGCTAACCCTTCCCCTAACCCCTAGCCTAGCTAACGTTAGCCACCTAGCTAGAATTCGTAACATATCATATGTTTTGCAAATGTGTAACATATACTACATTTAGCAAATTTGTCGCATATTTTACATTTTGTAAATTCGTAACATACAAATTATGGTCCACTATGAAGGATTATTTTGCTCACTTAAACCAGATGACATTCTCCTCACTTCTTCAAACCTTTTACAAATGGCAAGCTTCTTTCTCTTTCTGTCTGGCTTGTCTTGCTCTCTATCTATCTTTCCCCTTATTCTCCCCTCCCTCTCCCTCCCTCTCTCTCTCTATTCCTCCCACATTCCGGCCCTCCCTCTCTCCCCTTTCTCCAAAGAGAACATCTAAATAAGTTCAGATTTGGTCTCTTCAGTTGTAGCACTCCCAGTCGACAGAGTGACGTAGCTCTGACTTCTGCGGTCGCTGTTGAAACAAGATGGCTGCCTGGTGATTTGGCGTGTCAATGTGTCTCTTATCCTTTCACCTGGAGAGAGACGAGAAGATTGGAGACACAGAGGTTCAAAATCTCCTGACAGAGGCACTTCACATTGACAGTCACCCAGGGGCGGGCGGGCGGGCGGGCGGGCGGGGGTAGATGAAGATGTTATTATTCCCTCTTCTTTTTATATATTTTTCTCACTCTCACCCCCCCCTCCTCTCTGTCTCACTCTCTCTCTCTCTCTATCTACCCTTCCCTCTCCCTCTCTCTCTCTCTCTCTCTCTCTCTCTCTCTCTCTCTCTCTCTCTCTCTCTCACCCTCTTGTTCTCTATCTACCCTTCCCTGTCCTTCTCTATCTACCCTTCTCTCTCTCTCTCTCTCTCTCTCTCTCTCTCTCTCTCTCTCTCTCTCTCTCTCTCTCTCTCTCTCTCTCTCTCTCTCTCTCTCTCGTTTTCTCTCTCTCTCTCTCTCTCTCTCTCTCTCTCTCGTTTTCTCTCTCTCTCTCGTTTTCTCTCTCTCTCTCTCTCTCTCTCGTTTTCTCTCTCTCTCTCTCTCTCTCTCTCTCTCTCTCTCTCTCTCTCTCTCTCTCTCTCTCTCTCTCTCTCTCTCTCTCTCTCTCTCTCTCTCTCTCTCTCTCTCTCTCTCTCTCTCCAACCCTCCCTCCCTCCCGTCTGTAAAAGGACCCCTGTACTGAGTCTTCACACTCCCCCTCACAATAGCACTCATTACAGCCAAAGCTGAACTGTGGATATGAGGCAGTGTCAAGAAACTTCAGTTACTGAGATATAAAAGAACAGAAGCCACGTATCAGACAATATACGACTAGAGTATTGCTGCTGGAGGCTGGAGGTTGAATTTAACACCTGCTCCTCAGACAAATTGAGAAATATCTAGTAGTTAACGGTGGTGTTGCATGGTACCACGGACATATCACAGTACCAGAACGTCATGACACTTATAATACCAACATTTTAGGGTACCGTAATAACGTTTCATATAATACTATCAAATTCTTCAGCCCTACCGATCTAAAGAACCTGCTGGCGGCTGTTATTAAATGTTTATTAAGTCAGGTTTTGTTTATAAATCCAGGCGAATTCAAGCAGCAGCCACTAGTATCCTGTATGAGCAGGTCTAATAATATTAATTTCACTTTAATGCGCATATCACTTGTGGCAGCTGCATCCTATACCCACCCTCACTCACCTGCTTCTCTCAGCATCCCCTATCAGCCATCACTCACCTGCTTCTCTCAGCATCCCCTACCAGCCCTCGCTCACCTGCTTCTCTCAGCATCCCCTACCCACCCTCGCTCACCTGCTTCTCTCAGCATCTCCTACCAGCCCTCGCTCACCTGCTTCTCTCAGCATCCCCTAGCCGCCCTCACTCACCTGCTTCTCTCAGCATCTCCTACCAGCCCTCGCTCACCTGCTTCTCTCAGCATCTCCTACCAGCCCTCACTCACCTGCATCTCTTAGCATCCCCTACCAGCCATCACTCACCTGCATCTCTCAGCATCCCCTACCAGCCATCACTCACCTGCTTCTCTCAGCATCTTCTACCCACCCTCGCTCACCTGCTTCTCTCAGCATCCCCTACCAGCCCTCGCTCACCTGCTTCTCTCAGCATCTCCTACCAGCCCTCGTTCACCTGCATCTCTCAGCATCCCCTACCCACCCTCACTCACCTGCTTCTCTCAGCATCCCCTACCAGGCATCGTTCACCTGCTTCTCTCAGCATCCCCTACCCACCCTCACTCACCTGCTTCTCTCAGGATCCCCTACCAGCCATCGTTCACCTGCTTCTCTCAGCATCCCCTACCCACCCTCACTCACCTGCTTCTCTCAACATCCCCGACCAGCCCTCACTCACCTGCTTCTCTCAGCATCCCCTACCCACCCTCGCTCATCTGCTTCTCTCAGCATCCCCTACCTGCTCTCACTCACCTGCTTCTCTCAGCATCCCCTACCATGCCTCACTCACCTGCTTCTCTCAGCATCCCCTATCAGGCCTCACTCACCTGCTTCTTTCAGCATCCCCTACCAGCCCTCACTCACCTGCTTCTCTCAGCATCTCTTACCAGCCCTCACTCACCTGCTTCTCTTAGCATCCCCAACCAGCTGTCACTCACCTGCATCTCTCAGCATCCCCTACTAGCCATTACTCACCTGCTTCTCTCAGCATCTTCTACCCACCCTCGCTCACCTGCTTCTCTCAGCATCCCCTACCAGCCCTCGCTCACCTGCTTCTCTCAGCATCTCCTACCAGCCCTCGTTCACCTGCATCTCTCAGCATCCCCTACCCACCCTCACTCACCTGCTTCTCTCAGCATCCCTTCCAGCCCTCACTCACCTGCTTCTCTCAGCATCCCCTACCCACCCTCGCTCATCTGCTTCTCGCAGCATCCCCTTCCTGTTCTCACTCACCTGCTTCTCTCAGCATTCCCTACCAGCCATCACTCACCTGCTTCTCTCAGCATCCCCTACTAGCCCTCGCTCACCTGCTTCTCTCAGCATCCCCTACCCGCCCTCAATCACCTGCTTCTCTCAGCGTCCCCTACCCACCCTCGCTCACCTGCTTCTCTCAGCATCCCCTACCCACCCTCGCTCACCTGCTTCTCTCAGCATCCCCTACCCACCCTCGCTCACCTGCTTCTCTCAGCATCCCCTACCCGCCCTTGCGCACCTGCTTCTCTCAGCATCTCCTACCCGCCCTTGCTCACCTGCTTCTCTCAGCATCCCCCTACCCGCCCTCAATCACCTGCTTCTCTCAGCATCCCCTACACACCCTCGCTCACCTGCTTCTTCCAGCATCCCCTACCCACCCTCACTCACTCACCTGCTTCTCTCAGCATCCCCTACCCACCCTCGCTCACCTGCTTCTCTCAGCATCCCCTACCCACCCTCGCTCACCTGCTTCTCTCAGCATCCCCTACCTGCTCTCATTCACCTGCTTCTCTCAGCATCCCCTACCAGCCCTCGCTCACCTGCTTCTCTCAGCATCCCCTACCTGCTCTCATACACCTGCTTCTCTCAGCATCCCCTACCAGCCCTCGCTATCCTGCTTCTCTCCGTCCACTATTCATGCACATCTATTCCTCCATCAGTTAAAAAAATATATAATTTAGCCTTGATGACGTGCGGGGATGCACTCCCTGATGAGTCTTCCATTGTTACATTTGTATATTTAATATATTAAAGCAGCGTGCATCGCCAGTCTAAGCAGACTTTACAAGTTCACTGTCATGCAGCATCTGAGTGTCGGAGAGGGAAACTGGAGCACCGTTTCGTGACAGTCGTGCTTGCAGCTTTACTGCAAAGAGAACGTCTTGTCTCTCTATAATACCAGAGGTCTTGTCTCTCTAGCCTAAAGGGTTCCATGTGACCCATATTAGCAGAGGTCTTGTCTCTCTATAATACCAGAGGTCTTGTCTCTCTAGCCTAAAGGGTTCCATGTGACCCATATTAGCAGAGGTCTTGTCTCTCTATAATACCAGAGGTCTTGTCTCTCTAGCCTAAAGGGTTCCATGTGACCCATATTAGCAGAGGTCTTGTCTCTCTATAATACCAGAGGTCTTGTCTCTCTAGCCTAAAGGGTTCCATGTGACCCATATTAGCAGAGGTCTTGTCTCTCTATAATACCAGAGGTCTTGTCTCTCTAGCCTAAAGGGTTCCATGTGACCCATATTAGCAGAGGTCTTGTCTCTCTATAATACCAGAGGTCTTGTCTCTCTATCCTAAACAGTTCTATATTACCAGAGATCTTGTCTCTCCATATTACCAGAGGTCTTGTCTCTCTATGTTACCAGAGGTCTTGTCTCTCTATATTACCAGAGGTCTTGTCTCTCCATATTACCAGAGGTCTTGTCTCTCTATATTACCAGAGGGCTTGTCTCTCTATATTACCAGAGGTCTTGTCTCTCTATATTACCAGAGGTCTTGTCTCTCTATATTACCAGAGATCTTGTCTCTCTATATTACCAGAGGTCTTGTCTATCTATATTACCAGAGATCATGTCTCTCTATATTACCAGAGGTCTTGTCTATCTATATTACCAGAGGTCTTGTCTCTCTATATTACCAGAGGTCTTGTCTCTCCATATTACCAGAGGTCTTGTCTCTCCATATTACCAGAGGTCTTGTCTCTCTATTTTACCAGAGGTCTTGATTCTCCATATTACCAGAGGTCTTGTCTCTCCATATTACCAGAGGTCTTGTCTCTCTATATTACCAGAGGTCTTGTCTCTCCATATTACCAGAGGTCTTGTCTCTCTATATTACCAGAGGTCTTGTCTCTCTATATTACCAGAGGTCTTGTCTCTCCATATTACCAGAGGTCTTGTCTCTCTATATTACCAGAGGTCTTGTCTCTCTATATTACCAGAGGTCTTGTCTCTCCATATTACCAGAGATCTTGTCTATCTATATTACCAGAGATCTTGTCTCTCTATATTACCACAGGTCTTGTCTATCTATATTACCAGAGGTCTTGTCTCTCTATATTACCAGAGGTCTTGTCTCTCTATATTACCAGAGATCTTGTCTCTCCATATTACCAGAGGTCTTTTCTCTCTATTTTACCAGAGGTCTTGTTTCTCCATATTACCAGAGGTCTTGTCTCTCCATATTACCAGAGGTCTTGTCTCTCTATATTACCAGAGGTCTTGTCTCTCTATATTACCAGAGGTCTTGTCTCTCTATATTACCAGAGGTCTTGTCTCTCTATATTACCAGAGGTCTTGTCTCTCTATATTACCAGAGGTCTTGTCTCTCTATATTACCAGAGGTCCTGTCTCTCTATATTACCAGAGGTCTTGTCTCTCCATATTACCAGAAATCTTGTCTCTCCATATTACCAGAGGTCTTATCTCTCCATATTACCAGAGATCTTGTCTCTCTATATTACCAGAGGTCTTGTCTCTCTATATTACCAGAGGTCTTGTCTCTCTATATTACCAGAGGTCTTGTCTCTCCATATTACCAGAGGTCTTGTCTCTCTATATTACCAGAGATCTTGTCTCTCCATATTACCAGAGGTCTTGTCTCTCCATTTTACCAGAGGTCTTGTTTCTCCATATTACCAGAGGTCTTGTCTCTCCATATTACCAGAGGTCTTGTCTCTCTATATTACCAGAGGTCTTGTCTCTCTATATTACCAGAGGTCTTGTCTCTCTATATTACCAGAGGTCTTGTCTCTCTATATTACCAGAGGTCTTGTCTCTCTATATTACCAGAGGTCTTGTCTCTCTATATTACCAGAGGTCTTGTCTCTCCATATTACCAGAGGTCTTGTCTCTCCATATTACCAGAGGTCTTGTCTCTCCATATTACCAGAGGTCTTGTCTCTCCATATTACCAGAGGTCTTATCTCTCCATATTACCAGAGATCTTGTCTCTCTATATTACCAGAGGTCTTGTCTCTCTATATTACCAGAGGTCTTGTCTCTCTATATTACCAGAGGTATTGTCTCTCTATATGACCAGAGGTCTTGTCTCTCTATATTACCAGAGGTCTTGTCTCTCTATATTACCAGAGGTCTTGTCTCTCCATATTACCAGAGGTCTTGTCTCTCTATATTACCAGAGATCTTGTCTCTCCATATTACCAGAGGTCTTGTCTCTCCATTTTACCAGAGGTCTTGTTTCTCCATATTACCAGAGGTCTTGTCTCTCCATATTACCAGAGGTCTTGTCTCTCTATATTACCAGAGGTCTTGTCTCTCTATATTACCAGAGGTCTTGTCTCTCTATATTACCAGAGATCTTGTCTCTCTATATTACCAGAGGTCTTGTCTCTCCATATTACCAGAGATCTTGTCTCTCCATATTACCAGAGGTCTTGTCTCTCCATATTACCAGAGGTCTTGTCTCTCCATATTACCAGAGGTCTTGTCTCTCTATATTACCAGAGGTCTTGTCAATTTCAATTTCAATTTTCAATTTAATTGACTTTATTGACATGGCAAGTTATTATTACTTACATTGTCAAAGTATACATATCGAAAAATTTAAATAAAATATATATGTATATATATACACAAAATATATATATATTTATATATAAATAAATGGTGGTACTAACAGCAATAATAATAGTAGTAGTGGACATGGGATTACCATTAATAACAGCTACAACAACAATATTAATCAGAACAACAATACATTAAAGCAACAGTAGTAGACCAGTGTCAACATGACTGAGAAGACACATGACCTGGTACGAAAGACAAAACAAAACTAAGCTAAATGGGAAATATTATCAACATTACTTTGCATTTTTCACTGGCTGTCCCTCAGGCTGTGGCAGGAGGACACATATTTGGCTGCCAAAACTGCACATTTTGGCTTTTCACCCAATAAATATTTGAATTTTTCTTCATCTTTTATAGTTTCAAATTCTTCTTGTCTCTCTATATTACCAGAGGTCTTGTCTCTCTATATTACCAGAGATCTTGTCTCTCTATATTACCAGAGGTCTTGTCTCTCTATATTACCAGAGGTCTTGTCTGTCTATATGACCAGAGGTCTTGTCTCTCTATATGACCAGAGATCTTGTCTCTCTATATTACCAGAGATCTTGTCTCTCCATATTACCAGAGGTCTTGTCTCTCTATATTACCAGAGATCTTGTCTCTCTATATTACCAGAGATCTTGTCTCTCTATATTACCAGAGAACTTGTCTCTCTATATTACCAGAGGTCTTGTCTCTCTATATTACCAGAGATCTTGTCTCTCTATATTACCAGAGGTCTTGTCTCTCCATCGTACCAGAGGTCTTGTCTCTCTATATTACCAGAGGTCTTGTCTCTCTATATTACCAGAGGCCTTGTCTCTCTATATTACCAAAGGTCTTGTCTCTCTATCCTAAATGGTTCTATATTACAGGAGATGCCTTTTATTTTATATATATATTTTTTATATAACCTTTATTTAACTAGGCAAGTCAGTTAAGAACAAATTCTTATTTACAATGACAGCCTAGGAACAGTGGGTTAACTGCCTTGTTCAGGGGCAGAACGGCAGATTTTTACCTTGTCAGCTCGGGGATTCGATCTAGCAACCTTTCGGTTACTGGCCCAATGCTCAAACCACCACCTGCCGCCCCTGTCTGTATTCACAACATTTTATATAATTTCACAAACTATGTCACTAATTATTGTTTAGATAAACAACGTTGTTCAGTCACGTTACCTAGCTAAAAACCTGCTAACTTGACAATAGGTCTAGGCTAATTTGATTGGCCCAGGAAGAAAGGAAAAGGGTCTGCTACTCATGAGGTGTGTTTCAAAGGTAGGATTCATATAGATGTGATTCATATGGGTGTGATTCATATAGGTGTGATTCATATAGGTGTGTTTCAAAGGTAGGATTCATATAGATGTGATTCATATAGGTGTGATTCATATAGGCGTGATTCATATAGGTGTGATTCATACAGGTAGGATGCATATAGATGTGATTCATATAGGTGTGATTCATATAGGTGTGATTCATATAGGTGTGATTCATATAGGTGTGATTCATATAGGTGTCATTCATATAGGTAGGATTCATATAGGTGTGATTCATATAGGTGTGATTCAAATAGGTGTGATTCATAAAGGTAGGATTAATTTAGTTGTGATTCATATAGGTTTGATTCATATAGGTGTGATTAATATAGGTGTGATTCATATAGGTAGGATTCATATAGGTGTGATTCATATAGGTGTGATTCATATAGGTGTGATTCATATAGGTGTGATTCATATAGGTGTGATTCATATAGGTAGGATTCATATAGGTGTGATTCATATAGGTGTGATTCATATAGGTAGGATTCATATAGGTGTGATTCATATAGGTGTGATTCATATAGGTAGGATTCATATAGGTGTGATTCATATAGGTAGGATTCATATAGGTGTGATTCATATAGGTGTGATTCATATAGGCCTTAATGGAAGACTGAACTATATCAATGGTAGGATTCATATAGATGTGATTCATATAGGTGTGATTCATATAGGTGGGATTTATATAGGTGTGATTCATATAGGTGTGATTCATATAGGTGTGATTCATATAGGCCTTAATGGAAGACTGAACTATATCAATGGTAGGATTCATATCAGTAGGATTAATCTAGGTTCATTCATATGTCATTGTGTCCCCTTACTGACACAATGGCATGCAAATCATTATGCATCTATATTCCTTCCTTCCATTCCTCCAGGCAAATCACAGGTAGGTCTGTGTGAAGAACAGTGTGAAGTTAAATTTAAATGTGTTGTATTGAGTAGAAGTGTGAATTTCAGTGACAGGTTGTTGGATAGCACATGCACAGAATGTGTAGAAATCGTGAACAAGCATCCGGAAGATGGGGCTAACAGGACGGGGCTAACAGTACAGGAAGAACAGAATGGGGGAATGGGGCTAACAGTACAGGGAGAACAGAATGGGAGAATGGGGCTAACAGGATGGGGAGAACAGAATGGGAGACGGGGCTAACAGTACAGGGAGAACAGAATGGGAGAATGGGGCTAACAGTACAGGGAGAACAGAATGGGGGGACGGGGCTAACAGGATGGGGAGAACAGAATGGGGGGACGGGGCTAACAGTACAGGGAGAACAGAATGGGAGAATGGGGCTAACAGTACAGGGAGAACAGAATGGGGGGACGGGGCTAACAGGATGGGGAGAACAGAATGGGGGGACGGGGCTAACAGTACAGGGAGAACAGAATGGGGGAATGGGGCTAACAGGATGGGGAGAACAGAATGGGGGGACGGGGCTAACAGTACAGGGAGAACAGAATGGGAGAATGGGGCTAACAGTACAGGGAGAACAGAATGGGGGGACGGGGCTAACAGGATGGGGAGAACAGAATGGGGGGACGGGGCTAACAGTACAGGGAGAACAGAATGGGGGAATGGGGCTAACAGTACAGGGAGAACAGAATGGGGGGACGGGGCTAACAGTACAGGGAGAACAGAATGGGGGGACGGGGCTAACAGTACAGGGAGAACAGAATGGGAGACGGGGCTAACAGTACAGGGAGAACAGAATGGGGGGACGGGGCTAACAGGATGGGGAGAACAGAATGGGAGACGGGGCTAACAGTACAGGGAGAACAGAATGGGAGACGGGGCTAACAGTACAGGGAGAACAGAATGGGGGAATGGGGCTAACAGTACAGGGAGAACAGAATGGGGGAATGGGGCTAACAGGATGGGGAGAACAGAATGGGGGGACAGGGCTAACAGGACTAGTAGAACAGAATGGGGGGACAGGGCTAACAGGACGGGGCTAAAAGAATGGGGGGACAGGGCTAACAGGACTAGTAGAACAGAATGGGGGGACAGGGCTAACAGGACTAGTAGAACAGAATGGGGGGACAGGGCTAACAGGACGGGGCTAACAGAATGGGGGGACAGGGCTAACAGGACGGGGAGAACAGAATGGGGGACGGCGCTAACAGGACGGGGAGAACAGAATGGGGGACGGGGCTAACAGTACAGGGAGAACAGAATGGGGGGACAGGGCTAACAGTACAGGGAGAACAGAATGGGGGAATGGGGCTAACAGGACGGGGCTAATAGAATGGGGGGACAGGGCTAACAGGACGGGGAGAACAGAATGGGGGACGGCGCTAACAGGACGGGGCTAATAGAATGGGGGGACAGGGCTAACAGGACGGGGAGAACAGAATGGGGGGACGGGGCTAACAGGACGGGGCTAACAGGATGAAGAGAACAGAATGGGGGACGGGGCTAACAGGACGGGGAGAACAGGACGGGGAGAACAGAATGGGGGAATGGGGCTAACAGGACGGGGAGAACAGGACGGGGAGAACAGAATGGGGGAATGGGGCTAACAGGACGGGGCTAACAGGACGGGGCTAACAGGACGGGGAGAACAAAATGGGGGAACGGGGCTAACAGGACCAGGAGAAGAGAATGGGGGGACGGGGCTAACAGAATGGGGAGAACAAAATGGGGGGACGGGGCTAACAGAATGGGGGGACGGGGAGAACAGAATGGGGGGACGGGGCTAACAGGACGGAGAGAACAGAATGGGGGGACGGGGCTAAAAGAATGGGGGGACGGGGCTAACAGGACCAGGAGAACAGAATGGGGGACGGGGCTAACAGGACGGGGAGAACAGAATGGGGGGACGGGGCTAACAGAATGGGGGGACGGGGAGAACAGAATGGGGGACGGGGAGAACAGAATGGGGGGACGGGGCTAACAGGACGGAGAGAACAGAATGGGGAGACGGGGAGAACAGAATGGGGGACGGGTAGAACAGAATGGGGGGACGGGGCTAACAGGACGGAGAGAACAGAATGGGGAGACGGGGAGAACAGAATGGGGGACGGGGAGAACAGAATGGGGGACGGGGAGAACAGAATGGGGGACGAGGAGAACAGAATGGGGGACGGGGAGAACAGAATGGGGGGACGGGGAGAACAGGACCAGTAGAACAGAATGGGGGACGGGGCTAACAGGACTTAGAGAACAGAATGGGGGACGGGGCTAACAGGACTAGTAGAACAGAATGGGGGACGGGGCTAACAGGACGGGAGAACAGAATGGGGGGACGGGGCTAACAGGATGGGGAGAACAGAATGGGGGACGGGGCTAACAGGACTTAGAGAACAGAATGGGGGGACGGGGCTAACAGGACTTAAAGAACAGAATGGGGGACGGGGCTAACAGGACTTAGAGAACAGAATGGGGGACGGGGCTAACAGGACTTAAAGAACAGAATGGGGGACGGGGCTAACAGGACTTAAAGAACAGAATGGGGGACGGGGCTAACAGGACTTAGAGAACAGAATGGGGGGACGGGGCTAACAGGACTTAGAGAACAGAATGGGGGACGGGGCTAACAGGACTTAGAGAACAGAATGGGGGGACGGGGCTAACAGGACTTAGAGAACAGAATGGGGGACGGGGCTAACAGGACTTAAAGAACAGAATGGGGGACGGGGCTAACAGGACTTAGAGAACAGAATGGGGGACGGGGCTAACAGGACTTAAAGAACAGAATGGGGGACGGGGCTAACAGGACTTAGAGAACAGAATGGGGGACGGGGCTAACAGGACTTAGAGAACAGAATGGGGGACGGGGCTAACAGGACTTAAAGAACAGAATGGGGGACGGGGCTAACAGGACTTAGAGAACAGAATGGGGGACGGGGCTAACAGGACGAAGAGAACAGAATGGGGGACGGGGCTAACAGGACTTAAAGAACAGAATGGGGGACGGGGCTAACAGGACTTAGAGAACAGAATGGGGGACGGGGCTAACAGGACGAAGAGAACAGAATGGGGGACGGGGCTAACAGGACTTAAAGAACAGAATGGGGGACGGGGCTAACAGGACATAAAGAACAGAATGGGGGACGGGGCTAACAGGACTTAAAGAACAGAATGGGGGACGGGGCTAACAGGACTTAAAGAACAGAATGGGGGGACGGGGCTAACAGGACTTAAAGAACAGAATGGGGGGACAGGGCTAACAGGACTTAAAGAACAGAATGGGGGGACAGGGCTAACAGGACTTAAAGAACAGAATGGGGGACGGGGCTAACAGGACTTAAAGAACAGAATGGGGGGACAGGGCTAACAGGACTTAAAGAACAGAATGGGGACGGGGCTAACAGGACTTAAAGAACAGAATGGGGGACGGGGCTAACAGGACTTAAAGAACAGAATGGGGGGACGGGGCTAACAGGACTTAAAGAACAGAATGGGGGGACAGGGCTAACAGGACTTAAAGAACAGAATGGGGGACGGGGCTAACAGGACTTAAAGAACAGAATGGGGGACGGGGCTAACAGGACTTAAAGAACAGAATGGGGGACGGGGCTAACAGGACTTAAAGAACAGAATAGGGGGACGGGGCTAACAGGACTTAAAGAACAGAATGGGGGACGGGGCTAACAGGACTTAGAGAACAGAATGGGGGACGGGGCTAACAGGACTTAGAGAACAGAATGGGGGGACGGGGCTAACAGGACTTAGAGAACAGAATGGGGGGACGGGGCTAACAGGACGGGAGAACAGAATGGGGGGACGGGGCTAACAGGACTTAGAGAACAGAATGGGGGGACGGGGCTAACAGGACTTAGAGAACAGAATGGGGGACGGGGCTAACAGGACTTAAAGAACAGAATGGGGGGACGGGGCTAACAGGACTTAGAGAACAGAATGGGGGACGGGGCTAACAGGACTTAGAGAACAGAATGGGGGGACGGGGCTAACAGGACGAAGAGAAAAGAATGGGGGGACAGGGAGAACAGAATGGGGGACGGGGCTAACAGGACGGGGCTAACAGGACGGGGCTAACAGAATGCGGAGAACAGGAGGGGGGGACGGGGCTAACAGCACCAGTAGAACAGAATTGGGGGACGGGGCTAACAGTACAGGGAGAACAGAATGGGGAGACGGGGCTAACAGTACAGGGAGAACAGAATGGGGGACGGGGCTAACAGGACTTAGAGAACAGAATGGGGGACGTGGCTAACAGGACTTAGAGAACAGAATGGGGGACGGGGCTAACAGGACTTAGAGAACAGAATGGGGGACGGGGCTAACAGGACGAAGAGAACAGAATGGGGGACGGGGCTAACAGGACTTAAAGAACAGAATGGGGGACGGGGCTAACAGGACTTAAAGAACAGAATGGGGGACGGGGCTAACAGGACTTAGAGAACAGAATGGGGGACGGGGCTAACAGGACTTAGAGAACAGAATGGGGGACGGGGCTAACAGGACTTAGAGAACAGAATGGGGGACGGGGCTAACAGGACTTAAAGAACAGAATGGGGGATGGGGCTAACAGGACTTAGAGAACAGAATGGGGGACGGGGCTAACAGGACTTAGAGAACAGAATGGGGGACAGGGCTAACAGGACTTAAAGAACAGAATGGGGGACGGGGCTAACAGGACTTAAAGAACAGAATGGGGGACGGGGCTAACAGGACTTAGAGAACAGAATGGGGGACGGGGCTAACAGGACTTAGAGAACAGAATGGGGGGACGGGGCTAACAGGACTTAGAGAACAGAATGGGGGACGGGGCTAACAGGACTTAAAGAACAGAATGGGGGACGGGGCTAACAGGACTTAAAGAACAGAATGGGGGACGGGGCTAACAGGACTTAAAGAACAGAATGGGGGACGGGGCTAACAGGACTTAGAGAACAGAATGGGGGACAGGGCTAACAGGACTTAAAGAACAGAATGGGGGACGGGGCTAACAGGACTTAGAGAACAGAATGGGGGACGGGGCTAACAGGACTTAAAGAACAGAATGGGGGACGGGGCTAACAGGACTTAAAGAACAGAATGGGGGGACGGGGCTAACAGGACTTAAAGAACAGAATGGGGGGACGGGGCTAACAGGACTTAGAGAAAAGAATGGGGGGACGGGGCTAACAGGACTTAGAGAACAGAATGGGGGGACGGGGCTAACAGGACTTAGAGAACAGAATTGGGGACGGGGCTAACAGGACTTAAAGAACAGAATGGGGGACGGGGCTAACAGGACTTAGAGAACAGAATGGGGGACGGGGCTAACAGGACTTAGAGAACAGAATGGGGGACGGGGCTAACAGGACTTAGAGAACAGAATGGGGGGACGGGGCTAACAGGACTTAGAGAACAGAATGGGGGACGGGGCTAACAGGACTTAGAGAACAGAATGGGGGGACGGGGCTAACAGGACTTAGAGAACAGAATGGGGGACGGGGCTAACAGGACTTAAAGAACAGAATGGGGGAATGGGGCTAACAGGACTTAAAGAACAGAATGGGGGACGGGGCTAACAGGACTTAGAGAACAGAATGGGGGACGGGGCTAACAGGACTTAGAGAACAGAATGGGGGGACGGGGCTAACAGTACAGGGAGAACAGAATGGGGAGACGGGGCTAACAGTACAGGGAGAACAGAATGGGGGAATGGGGCTAACAGTACAGGGAGAACAGAATGGGGGAATGGGGCTAACAGGATGGGGAGAACAGAATGGGGGAATGGGGCTAACAGTACAGGGAGAACAGAATGGGGGAATGGGGCTAACAGTACAGGGAGAACAGAATGGGGGGACGGGGCTAACAGTACAGGGAGAACAGAATGGGGGAATGGGGCTAACAGTACAGGGAGAACAGAATGGGGGAATGGGGCTAACAGTACAGGGAGAACAGAATGGGGGAATGGGGCTAACAGTACAGGGAGAACAGAATGGGGGGACGGGGCTAACAGTACAGGGAGAACAGAATGGGGGAATGGGGCTAACAGTACAGGGAGAACAGAATGGGGGAATGGGGCTAACAGTACAGGGAGAACAGAATGGGGGGACGGGGCTAACAGTACAGGGAGAACAGAATGGGGGAATGGGGCTAACAGTACAGGAAGAACAGAATGGGGGGACAGGGCTAACAGTACAGGGAGAACAGAATGGGGGGACGGGGCTAACAGTACAGGGAGAACAGAATGGGGGACGGGGCTAACAGGATGGGGAGAACAGAATGGGGGGACGGGGCTAACAGGATGGGGAGAACAGAATGGGGGGACAGGGCTAACAGGACGGGGAGAACAGATTGGGGGGACAGGGCTAACAGGACTTAAAGAACAGAATGGGGGACGGGGCTAACAGGACTTAAAGAACAGAATGGGGGACGGGGCTAACAGGACTTAAAGAACAGAATGGGGGACGGGGCTAACAGGACTTAGAGAACAGAATGGGGGACGGGGCTAACAGGACTTAGAGAACAGAATGGGGGACGGGGCTAACAGGACTTAAAGAACAGAATGGGGGACGGGGCTAACAGGACTTAAAGAACAGAATGGGGGACGGGGCTAACAGGACTTAAAGAACAGAATGGGGGGACGGGGCTAACAGGACTTAGAGAACAGAATGGGAGACGGGGCTAACAGGATGGAGAGAACAGAATGGGGGGACAGGGCTAACAGGACAGGGAGAACAGAATGGGGGGACAGGGCTAACAGGACTTAGAGAACAGAATGGGGGACGGGGCTAACAGTACAGGGAGAACAGAATGGGGGGACAGGGCTAACAGGACGGGGAGAACAGATTGGGGGGACGGGGCTAACAGTACAGGGAGAACAGATTGGGGGGACGGGGCTAACAGGACGGGGCTAACAGGACGGGGCTAACAGGACGGGGCTAACAGATCAGGGCTAACAGGACGGGGCTAACAGAATGGGGGACGGGGCTAACAGTACGTTAGGCCATAGATTCTTTCCTCCATGATATCGCGATACTACTTTGTATTGTGATACATGGCCTGCTATTGTATCATTAGTAAAATGTTTGTATCATGACAACTCTAGTTATAGGTTAACATTAAAGTGATTATTAACATTATGACATCACATAAAAGTGTATTGGTGGAAAATGTTTGATGTGTGACTATTTATCAATTCTACACTGAGTGGACAAAACAGTAAGAACACCTGCTCTTTCCATGACATAGACTGACCAGGTGAAATCTGTGATCCCTTATTGATTGTCACTTAAATCCACTTTAGTCACAGTGTAGGTGAACAGGAAGAAACAGGTTAAAGAAGGATTTTTTCCCCCCAATCATTTTGTGGGTAGTTTCACGTCTCCAGATATATGAGATATCCAGGAAAGAGAGGTGTTATCAAATCGGTCTCATTTTTTTAATTTAACCTTTATTTAACTGGTCAACTCAGTTAAGAACACAATCTTACTTACAATGGCGGCCTACTCCGGCCAAACCCGGGCCAAATTTGTGCCGCCTTACGGGACTCCCAATCAAGGCCGGATGTGATACAGCCTGGATTCGAACCAGAGACTTCAGTGACGCCTCTAGCACTGAGATGCAGTGCCTTAGAACGCTGGGCCACTCGGAAGCTTTTATAACACAGTAATTATATAAAATTCTACTTTGAGAAAAAAAACAAGGCTACAGTGCACCCAATAATTGGGGTAAAATTGGTATTACAGACATTTAAATAATGGTAGTTGAGGATAGCCTAGTTTTCATAGGGAGAATAAAGTTGTGTGATGGGTGTGATGGACACCTCTGTTCTCTTTTCAGACTAGTGTGAGTGAGTGAGAGTTCATCTGTCTCAGCTGCTAATTAATTTCCCGGAACACTGAATGGAGAGATCGGGGAGAGACACCTCGTTCCGGCTCTTTCCCAGACAACCTGCTGTTCTTGTGTGAAGTTGGGAGAGTGATATTCTCTCAAACCTCAAGTGTGAACTGTTGTATATCCTAGGTAATATGTAGTAAATCACCGGTAGGTCATGTTGCCAGTCTTTTGCAATGGTCGTGTACTTTATATTATTAGGATGTCTTCCTTGCTATGCACAGTATGTTATATAATAGCTTTGTACATTTCACTATTTTAAGAAGTGTCAAACCTGCCAGTGAATGAGACAGGGAATTAGACGGTGCCATTGGTTTCATTCTGCTTTAGGGTATAGGTTGATTTGAAGTACAATGAAAGGGTATAGCTGATTTGAAAGTACAGTCATGCCCAAAAGTTTAGAATATCACAAATATTAATTTTCACAAAGTCTGCAGCCTCAGTTTGTATGATGGCAATTTGCATATACTCCAGAATGTTATGAAGAGTGATCAGATGAATTGCAATGAATTGCAAAGTCCCTCTTTGCCATGCAAATTAACTGAATCCCCAAAAAGCATTCCACTGCATTTCAGCCCTGCCACAAAAGGACCAGCTGACATCATGTCAGTGATTCTCTCGTTAACAGAGGTGTGAATGTTGACGAGGACAAGGCTGGAGATCACTCTGTCATGCTGATTGAGTTTGAATAACAAACTGGAAGCTTCAAAAGGAGGGTGGTGCATGGAATCATTGTTCTTCCTCTGTCAACCATGGTTACCTGCAAGGAAACACGTTCCATCATCATTGCTTTGCACAAAAAGGGCTTCACAGGCAAGGATATTGCTGCCAGTAAGATTGCACCTAAATCAACCATTTATCGGATCATCGAGAACAATCAAGGAGAGCGGTTCAATTGTTTAGAAGAAGGCTTCAGGGCACCCAAGAAAGTCCAGCAAGCACCAGGACTGTCTCCTAAAGTTGATTCAGCTGCGGGATCGGGGCACCACCAGTACAGAGCTTGCTCAGGAATGGCAGCAGGCAGGTGTGAGTGCATCTGCACGCACAGTGAGGTGAAGACTTTTGGAGGATGGCCTGGTGTCAAGAAGGGCAGCAAAGAAGCCACTTCTTTCCAGGAAAAACATCAGGGACAGACTGATATTCTGCAAAAGGTACAGGGATTGGACTGCTGAGGACTGGGGTAAAGTCATTTTTTCTGATGAAGAGGCGGGTGGACATACAAAAACCCATAAATTCTGACAAACTCCAAGCATTGATTATGCAAGAATGGGCTGCCATCAGTCAGGATGTGGCCCAGAAGTTAATTGACAGCATGCCAGGGCGGATTGCAGAGGTCTTGAAAAAGAAGGGTCAGCACTGCAAATATTGACTCTTTGCATCAACTTCATGTAATTGTCAATAAAAGCCTTTAACACTTATGAAATGCTTGTAATTCTACTTCAGTATTCCATAGCAACATCTGACAAAAATATCTAAAGACACTGAAGCAGCAAACTTTGTGGAAATTAATATTCGTGTCATTTTCAAAACTTTTGGCCACGACTGTACAATGAAAGGGTATAGCTGATTTAAAGTACAACGAATGGGTATAGCTGATTTAAAGTACAATGAACGGGTATAGCTGATTTAAAGTACAATGAAAGGGTATAGCTGATTTAAAGTACAATGAAAGGGTATAGCTGATTTAAAGTACAATGAATTCTCTTGTCTTTTCTTTTCTCTTTCTCCTTCCATCTCTTACATAACAGTAAGGTGTCAAGTGGTCTTCTATTTCATTATGTTTTACAGCTTAGATCATTTGTAATAGAACAGTTAGTTATGATTCATCCCACGATATTGGTTAGCTTTTTATTCTCCCTCTACTGCTAAATAATAATACTGTTTTATTTCATATTTTGAATCATGGCCTTATTCGTCAGTTTCTTTTGAAGGCACTCTGACTGAAATGAGGTTCTCAAATGTCTATTGATTTAATCAACCCGAAGCTGAATTCAGAAGAAAACAATCAGTATTTCCAAAGAACAGTTCAAGTGTGTGATGTAGCAGCCTGCTGTCTGGTCTGAATATCGTTCAATAGCCATCATCTTTCACCTTCATTAGGGGGACTAAAAAGGTTTTTAGGTGCTTGACTAAAAAGGTTTATGGGTAATGAAACTGGATTGACCCTGTTATGCGGACCTGGGTTCAAACACTAACTGAATTCTTTGAAATATTTTGAGTGTTTTGCTTTAGCCTGCCTGGAGTGCCAGATGGGTCGGGGTTTGAACTTTGGGGACGGTTCTATTGGTCCATTAAGCCACACAAACTGAATCAAGCACCTATTAAGTATTTGTAATTTCCATATCTTAGCTATTGTGTGCATTGTTATTGTGTCAGTGTGTATGGGACATATCAACACTACAATACCATAAGTTACTCAGGCAGGGTGCATAGAGACTAGTAGGGAACAGTCTTGAATAGATTTTCATTAAAAAAAAGAAAAAAACGTATCTACCTCCCCTCGGGCGTCTGTGGTACCGTACAGTCGGCAGCGGATCCAGTGATGTGATGAATATATCATTACAATACTTTATAAAGGATTTACATGAACACGGATGAAGGAGATTGCTAATGGTGATTTACAGCCTAGGCTACCTCTCAGTACAGCCGGGCTGTTAAGACAGTGTGTGTACGTGTGCATATGTGTGTGTGTGTGTGTGTGTGTGTGTGTGTGTGTGTGTGTGTGTGTGTGTGTGTTAACACTACAAAAGCCTGCCCTCGAGCCATCCCGTTCTGAGCCAATGACCTGTCATTTTGACTTCAACATTCTCAGAGTCTAATAAACCCGTTTCATATATGCTATCAGAAAAATAACAATTTGGTTTTGTCCCATCAGCCTACAATCAGACTATTGTCAATCCTGGGCTCCCAAGTGGTGCAGCTGTTTAAGGCATCTCAGTGCTAGAGGTGTCACTACAGACCCTGGCTCATTTCCAGGCTGTATATCACAACCGGCCGTGATTGGGAGTACCATAGGGCGGCGCACAATTGGTCCAGTGTCGTCAGGGTTTGGCCGGGGGGGGGGTAGGCCATCATTGTAAATAAGAATTTGTTCTTCACTGAATGGTCTAGTTAAAAAATAAATGAATTTTGAGTTTAGGTGTAGTTTTGATGGGCCATTATCAGATGGGCAGGTGAAGGAAAGGCTTAGAAAAAGATTGCATTGGGGGGGAAAAATCAAAACAATTACATATTGCAATATTATTTTTGAATGATATTAAATAGATATTTGCTACTGTAGGTAGCGTTAGCTAGCGCTAGTCGGCTGTACCAATGCCAAAACTCTGGTATTTTTCATCCTACATGTTTTCAAGCACTTTTATTTCCCTGACTGATCAATGTCTCTCCTCTCTCTCCGCAGCGGACATACAGCAAGCAATATGTCTGGAACATCAAATCGCAATTAAATTGCTGTTTCAAATTGCAATATATATAGAATTGTGAGAATCGTGAGAATCGCAATACATATCGTATCATGATAATATTGTATATTAAGGTCCATGGCAATCCCAAGCTTTTGAAAAAATGATGTCCTCCTAAAACTGGCTTGTAGCACAAGTTCTGTTTGTGATAATACGATTCTGATAATGGCAGTGCCTTGCAAAAGTATTCATCCACCTTGAAATGTTTCCTATTTTGTTGCATTACAGCCTGTGATTTAAATTTATTTTTATTTGGATTTCATGTAATGGACATACACTAAATAGTCCAAATTGGTGAAGTGAGAAAATTACTGGTTTCAAAAAATTATATAAAATAAAAAAACGGAAAAGTGATGCGTTCACATGTAATAAAACAACTAAAAAGTGGTGTGTGGTGTCACCCCTTTGCTATGAAGCCCCTAAATAAGATCTGGTGTAACCAATTACCTTCAGAAGTCACATAATTTGTTAAATAAAGTCCATATGTGTGCAATCTAAGTGTCACATGATCTGTCACATGATCTCAGTATATATACACCTGTTCTGAAAGGCCCCAGAGTCTGCAACACCACCAAGCAAGCAGCACTATGAAGACCAATGAGCTCTCCAAACAGGTCAGGGACAAAGTTTTGGAGAAGTACAGATCAGGATTGGGTTATAAAAAAATATCAGAAACTTTGAACATCCCACAGAGCACCATAATATCCATTATTAAAAAATGGAAAGAATATGGCACCACAACAAACCGGCCAAGAGAGGGCCGTCCATCAAAACTCACGGACCAGGAGAGGAGGGCATTAATCAGAGGCAACAAAGAGACCAAAGATAACCCTGAAGGAGCTGCAAAGCTCCACAGCGGAGATTGGAGTATCTGTCCATAGGACCACTTTAAGCTGTACAGTCCACAGAGCTGGGCTTTATGGAAGAGTGCCAGAAAAAAGCCATTGCATAAGCAAACACGTTTGGTGTTCGCCAAAAGGCATGTGGGAGACTCCCCAAACATTTGGAAGAAGGTACTCTGGCCAAATGAGACTAAAATGTAGCTTTTGGCAATCAAGAAAAATGCTATGTCTAGCGCAAACCCAACACCTCTCATCACCCCGAGAACACCACGTTTTTCATCGGCAGGGACTAGGGAAACTGGTCAGAATTGAAGGAATGATGGATGGCACAAAATACAGGGGAATTCTTGAGGGAAACCTGTTTCAGTCTTCCAGAGATTTGAGACTGGGACGGAGGTTCACCTTCCAGCAGGACAATGACCCTAAGCATACTGCTGAAGCAACACTCGAGTGGGTAAAGAGGAAACATTTGAATGGCCTAGTCAAAGCCAAGACCTCAATCCAATTGAGAATCTGTGGTATGACTTAAAGATTTCTTTGTTTGTTTCACAAAAAAATATATTTGGTAGGCATGTTGTGTAAATAAAATGATACAAACCCCCCAACAATCTATTTTAATTACAGGTTGTAAGGTAACAAAATAGGAACAATGCCAAGGGGGTTGAATACTTTGGCAAGCCACTGTATATAGACTCACAGAGCCTTCACCCCCTGAACCTTTGTAACATGTTGTGTTACACAGTGGGATTGAAATAGATTTAATTTTTTTTTAAATGTCATTGATCTACACAAAATTTTCCATAATATCCCAGTGAAAAGAAAATTCAAAACACTTTTACAAAATAGTAGAAATGGAGTAACTAAAATATAGTCGTTATCCCCTTTGTTTAGGCAATCTTAACGAATCACATAATAATTTATGTGGGCTCACTCTGTGTTAAATAATAGAGGTTGACATGCTTTTTTTATGACTACCCCTTCCTCTGTCCCCCATACATTCAACATCTGAATTTTAAGCACAGATTCAACTACAAAGACCAGGGAGCTTTTCAAAAGCCTCATAAAGAAGGGCAGTAATTGATAAATGGGTAGCAATAACAAATCAGACATCGAATATATCTTTAACATCAAAGACACAGTCGTCCTTCTGAACTGAGCTGCATGGGAGAAATTGAGGATGGATCAACAACATTGTAATGACTCCACAATAATGACTTACAGCTGAAGTCGGAAGTTTACATACACCTTAGCCAAATACAGTTAAACTCAGTTTTTCACAATTCCTGACATTTAATCCAAGTAAAAATCCCCTGTCTTAGGTCAGTTAGGATTACCACTTTATTTTAAGAATGTGAAATGTCAGAATAATGGTAGAGAGAATTATTTATTTCAGCTTTTATTTCTTTCATCAAAATCCCAGTGGGTCAGAAGTTTACATACACTCAATTAGTATTTGGTAGCATTGCCTTTAAATTGTTGAACTTGGGTCAAACGTTTCAGGTAGACTTCCACAAGCTTCCCACAATAAGTTGGGTGAATTTTGGCCCATTCCTCCTGACAGAGCTGGTGCAACTGAATCAGGTTCATAGCCCTCCTTGCTCGCACACGCTTTTTCAGTTCTGCCCACACATTTTCAATAGGATTGAGGTCAGGGCTTTGTGATGGCCACTCCAATACCATGACTCTGTTGTACTTAAGCCATTTTGCCACAACTTTGGAAATATGCTTGGGATCATTGTCCATTTGGAAGACCCATTTGTGACCAAGCTTTAACTTCCTGACTGATGTGTTGAGATTTTGCTTCAATATATCCACATAATTTTCCTGCCTCATGATGCCATTTATTTTGTGAAGTGCACCAGTCCCTCCAGCAGCAAAGCACCCCCACAACATGATGCTGCCACCCCCGTGCTTCACGGTTGGGATGGTGTTCTTTGCCTTGCAAGCCTCCTCCTTTTTCCTCCAGATATTACAATGGTCATTATGGCCAAACAGTTCTATTTTTGTCTCATCAGACCAGAGGACATTTCTCCAAAAAGTACAATCTTTGTCTCCATGTACAGTTGCAAACCGTAGTCTGGCTTTTTTTATGGCGATTTTGGAGCAGTGGCTTCTTCCTTGCTGAGCGGCCTTTCAGGTTATGTCGATATAGGACACGTTTTACTGTGGATAAAGATACTTTTGTACCTGTTTCCTCCAGCATCTTCAGAAGGGCCTTTGCTGTTGTTCTGGGATTGATTTGCGCTTTTCGCACCAAAGTACGTTCATCTCTAGGAAACAGAACGCGTCTCCTTGCTGAGCGGTATGACGGCTGCGTCGGTCCCATGGTGTTTATACTGAGAGAACGTGAGTCGATAATATCCGAGTCAGTCGTTTAGACCATTCACCACTGAGTGGTCTAAATTAAACCTGTTCTGCAGCGTAATGGGTTTAGTGAGGATAGCTGGGGTTGGTTGGGGGACAACACACTTACAGGTTATCACACAGTAGGCTATCACACAGTAGGCTATCACACAGCAGGTTATCACACAGCAGGCTATCACACAGTAGACTATCACACAGTAGGCTATCACACAGCAGGTTATCACACAGCAGGATATCACACAGTAGGCTATCACACAGTAGGCTATCACACAGCAGGTTATCACACAGTAGGCTATCACACAGCAGGCTATCCCACAGTAGGCTATCACACAGTAGGCTATCACACAGCAGGCTATCCCACAGTAGGCTATCACACAGTAGGCTATCACACAGTAGGCTATCACACAGTAGGTTATCACACAGCAGGCTATCACACAGCAGGCTATCCCACAGCAGGCTATCCCACAGCAGGTTATCACACAGCAGGCTATCACACAGTAGGCTATCACACAGTAGGCTATCACACAGCAGGTTATCACACAGTAGGCTATCACACAGCAGGCTATCCCACAGTAGGCTATCACACAGTAGGCTATCACACAGCAGGCTATCCCACAGCAGGCTATCACACAGTAGGCCATCCCACAGTAGGTTATCACACAGCAGGCTATCACACAGTAGGCTATCACACAGCAGGCTATCCCACAGTAGGCTATCACACAGTAGGCTATCACACAGCAGGCTATCACACAGTAGGCTATCACACAGTAGACTATCACACAGTAGATTATCACACAGTAGGCTATCACACAGTAGGCTATCACACAGCATGCTATCCCACAGTAGGCTATCCCACAGTAGGCTATCACACAGTAGGCTATCACACAGTAGGCTATCTCACAGTAGGCTATCACACAGCAGGTTATCACACAGCAGGTTATCACACAGTAGGCTATCACACAGTAGGCTATCACACAGTAGGCTATCCCACAGTAGGCTATCCCACAGTAGGCTATCACACAGTAGACTATCCCACAGTAGGCTATCACATAGTAGGCTATCACACAGTAAGCTATCACACAGCAGGCAATCACAAAGTAGGCTATCACACAGTAGGCTATCACACAGTAGGTTATCACACAGCAGGCTATCACACAGTAGGCTATCACACAGTAGGTTATCACACAGTAGGCTATCCCACAGTAGGCTATCCCACAGTAGGCTATCACACAGTAGGTTATCACACAGCAGGTTATCACACAGTAGGCTATCACACAGCAGGCTATCCCACAGTAGGCTATCACACAGTAGGCTATCACACAGCAGGCTATCCCACAGTAGGCTATCACACAGTAGGCTATCACACAGTAGGCAATCACACAGTAGGTTATCACACAGTAGGCTATCCCACAGTAGGCTATCACACAGTAGGTTATCACACAGCAGGCTATCACACAGCAGGCTATCCCACAGCAGGCTATCCCACAGCAGGTTATCACACAGCAGGCTATCACACAGTAGGCTATCACACAGTAGGCTATCACACAGTAGGTTATCACACAGCAGGCTATCACACAGTAGGCTATCACACAGTAGGTTATCACACAGTAGGCTATCTCACAGTAGGCTATCCCACAGTAGGCTATCACACAGTAGGTTATCGCACAGCAGGTTATCGCACAGTAGGCTATCGCACAGTAGGCTATCGCACAGTAGGTTATCACACAGCAGGTTATCACACAGCAGGCTATCACACAGCAGGTTATCACACAGTAGGTTATCACACAGCAGGCTATCACACAGCAGGCTATCCCACAGCAGGCTATCCCACAGCAGGTTATCACACAGCAGGCTATCACACAGTAGGCTATCACACAGTAGGCTATCACACAGTAGGTTATCACACAGTAGGTTATCACACAGCAGGTTATCGCACAGTAGGCTATCGCACAGTAGGCTATCTCACAGTAGGCTATCCCACAGTAGGCTATCACACAGTAGGTTATCACACAGCAGGTTATCGCACAGTAGGCTATCGCACAGTAGGCTATCGCACAGTAGGTTATCTCACAGCAGGTTATCACACAGCAGGCTATCACACAGTAGGCTATCACACAGTAGGCTATCACACAGTAGGCTATCCCACAGCAGGTTATCACACAGCAGGTTATCACACAGGTTATCACACAGCAGGTTATCACACAGTAGGTTATCACACAGTAGGCTATCACACAGTAGGTTATCACACAGCAGGTTATCACACAGCAGGTTATCACACAGCAGGCTATCACACAGCAGGTTATCACACAGTAGGTTATCACACAGTAGGTTCTCACACAGTAGTCTATCACACAGTAGGTTATCACACAGCAGGCTATCACACAGCAGGTTATCACACAGTAGGTTATCACACAGTAGGTTATCACAGAGCAGGTTATTACACAGTAGGTTATCACACAGCAGGTTATCACACAGAAGGTTATCACACAGCAGGTTATCACACAGCAGGTTATCACACAGTAAGCTATCACACAGCAGGCTATCAAACCGCAGGTTATTTCACAGTAGGTTAACACACAGCAGGTTATCACACAGCAGGTTATCACACAACAGGTTATTACACAGTAGGTTATCACACAGTAGGTTATCACACAGCAGGTTATCACACAGTAGGTTATCCCACAGTAGGTTATCCCACAGTAGGTTATCACACAGTAGGTTATCACACAGTAGGCTATCCCATAATAGGCTATCACACAGTAGGCTATCACACAGCAGGTTATCACACAGTAGGTAATCACACAGTAGGTTATCACACAGTAGGCTATCACACAGTAGGCTATCACACAGTAGGTTATCACACAGCAGGTTATCACACAGTAGGTTATCACACAGTAGACTATCACACAGCAGGTTATCACACAGCAGGCTATCACACAGTAGGTTATCACACAGTAGGTTATCACACAGTCGGCTATCACACAGTAGGCTATCACACAGCAGGTTATCACACAGTAGGTTATCACACAGTAGGTTATCACACAGTAGGCTATCCCACAATAGGCTATCACACAGTAGGTTATCACACAGTAGGTTATCACACAGTAGGTTATCACACAGTAGGCTATCACACAGTAGGGTATCACACTGGAGGTTAACACACAGCAGGCTATCACACAGCAGGCTATCACACAGCAGGCTATCACACAGCAGGTTATCACACAGCAGGCTATCACACAGTAGGTTATCACACAGCAGGCTATCACACAGCGGGTTATCACACAGCAGGTTATCACACAGCAGGTTATCACACAGCAGGTTATCACACAGTAGGTTATCACACAGTAGGCTATCCCACAATAGGCTATCACACAGTAGGTTATCACACAGCAGGTGATCACACAGCAGGTTATCACACAGCAGGCTATCCCACAATATGCTATCACACAGTAGGTTATCACACAGCAGGCTATCACACAGTAGGCTATCACACAGTAGGCTATCACGCAGTAGGTTATCACGCAGCAGGTTATCACACAGCAGGCTATTACACAGCAGGTTATCACACAGTAGGCTATCACACAGCAGGCTATCACACAGTAGGCTATCACACAGCAGGCTATCACACAGCAGGCTATCACACAGCAGGTTATCACACATTAGGCTATCCCACAGTAGGCTATCACACAGTAAGCTATCCCACAGTAGGCTATCCCAGTAGGCTATCTCACAGAAGGCTATCCCACAGTAGGCTATCCCACTGAAAGAAGAGGGGTCCCTACTGTATAGACCTACATTTGTGGGCATTAAACAGTTCCAGCCTAGGATCGAGCCCTGGGGTACACCCTTGGTGACAGGCAGTGGCTGAGACAGCAGATTTTCTGACTTTATACACGGCACTCTTCGAGAGAGGTAGTTAGCAAACCAGGCCACAGACCCCTCAGAGACACCAATACTCCTTAGCCGGCCCACATGAATGGAATGATCTACCGTATCAAAAGCTTTGGCCAAGTCAATAAAAATAGCAGCACAACATTGCTTAGAATCAAGGGCAATGGTGACATCATTGAGAACCTTTAAGGTAGCAGTGACACATCCATAACCTGAGCGGAAACCAGATTGCATACCAGAGAGAATACTATAGACATCAATAAAGCCAGTCAGTTGATTATTGACATGTTTTTCCAACACTTATGATAAACAGGGCAAAATAGAAATAGGCCTATAACAGTTAGGAACTTTGTAGTGTGGCAGGGGAAAAGGAGGGAGGAGCATCGGGGCTAGTCACAGTTGAAGGCGTGGGAGATGAGGACATGTTGGATGGGCAAGGAGGCATGGCTGGAGGCAATGATGTTGAGGATGCAACAATGTGTGGTCCTTCTAACCGGATTCTGATGTGTACGTTAAACATGTTAGAATAACTGTCCACATTTACTTTTCCTCAGCCAACAAGACAAGTAACGAACAGCAAAAATCACTAACCTACATCAATCTACTATAGTAGAAAGGTTTAGGCTACCTATTCTATTGGTCAGTTAGTCGAGAAAGAAATGGCCCATTCCAAAACTGATTGTAGGACAGTTGTGTTCATACAACCAGTAGGTCTAGGCCACATAAAAAGCAACAGATCAGAACATGTAGCTTAAAATATTGATCAACTATTATTTCTTCAGATTATATGGCAGCAATGCACACATGGCAGTAGGCTACGTGTGCATGTTGGTTCAATAATGCAATTGGCGGGAAAACACTGTTGTCAAAAAAGGGTACCGCACATGCGAACGATTTCATGTGACGGGGGAAAATTATCCCTTACAATTTTAGAACGAGAGGAGATCTAAGAGGCGACTTTGAAGCAAAGTAAGACATGCCTCATAATATGTATGCTAACTTTCAGGTTTCAAACAAGTAAGTATGTATGTTTTCAAAATGCATTCTGCCTCCAGCTCATTGCTTTATCTTGGCCAGGTCGCAATTGTAAATGAGAACGTGTTCTCAACTTGCCTACCTGGTTAAATAAAGGTGAAATGAAAAAATAAATAAATAAAATTGCAAAGTGGTGTGTGACGAGCTGATGAAGCCTGCCTTCCAAAACAACCGGGAACTCGGAAATCTCAGACTTCCGACTTCAGTAAGTTGAAGACAACTGGGAACTGGGGAGAAAAAAAACTAGCCCCGACTTGGAATTTTTTTTTTGAATGGTAATCCTACTCAGAATTCCATCTCAGAGCTCTGACTTTCCGACATGAAGATCACTGACGTCATGATTTGACCTCGTATTTTTTTTCGAATTCCCAGTGGTCTTGAATGCACCACAAGATGCTGCAGCAGCTCTTGCACTGTGTGCCAGATTCTCCACTCAAAGGCTCTGCATCTGTATGCCGTATGTGTGTGATAAATAAAATACAGAATGAATATACTGTACAAGCAGCAATTTAATTCCACTAAATTATGCAAATTGCTGGTACATCATTCAGTAGGCTTAAAAGCATTGTTTCATAATGGGATTTTTTCTTCTTCTCCCAAACAATTGTCCTGCGCCAATTTTATATATCGGCTTTTCAAACAAACAAAAAAATGAGGACAAAAGCCAGCAATTACCAGCTAATAGAAAAGGGGGATACCTAGCCAGTTGTCCAACTGAATGTGTTCAACTGAATGTATTCAACTGAATACGTTTAAGTAGGCCTATTCAGTATTTAGTTTAAGTAGGCCTATTCAGTATTATCTTTAAGTAGACCTGATGTATTCAACTGAAATGTGTCTTCCACATTTAACCCAACCCCTCTGAATCTGCTGCCTTAATTGAACACTATTCAGTATTCCGTTTAAGTAGGCCTATTCAGTATTCCGTTTAAGTAGACCTATTCAGTATTCCGTTTAAGTAGACCTAATCGGTATTCCGTTTAAGTAGGTCTATTCAGTATTCAGTTTAATTAGGCCTATTCAGTATTATGTTTAAGTAGGCCTATTCAGTATTCCGTTTAAGTAGGACCATTCGGTATTATCTTTAAGTAGGCCTATTCAGTATTCCATTTAAGTAGGCATATTCAGTATTCCGTTTAAGTAGGCCTAATCGGTATTCCGTTTAAGTAGGTCTATTCAGTATTCAGTTTAATTAGGCCTATTCAGTATTATGTTTAAGTAGGCCTATTCAGTATTCCGTTTAAGTAGACCTATTCAGTATTCCGTTTAAGTAGGCCTATTCAGTATTCCGTTTAAGTAGGACCATTCGGTATTATCTTTAAGTAGGCCTATTCAGTATTCCATTTAAGTAGGCATATTCAGTATTATGTTTAAGTAGGCCTAATTGGTATTCCGTTTAAGTAGGTCTATTCAGTATTACGTTTAAGTAGGCATATTCAGTATTATGTTTAAGTAGGCCTAATCGGTATTCCGTTTACGTAGGTCTATTCAGTATTACGTTTAAGTAGGCCTATTCAGTATTATGTTTAAGTAGGCCTATTCAGTATTCCGTTTAAGTAGGACCATTCGGTATTATCTTTAAGTAGGCCTATTCAGTATTCCATTTAAGTAGGCATATTCAGTATTCCGTTTAAGTAGGCCTAATCGGTATTCCGTTTAAGTAGGTCTATTCAGTATTCAGTTTAATTAGGCCTATTCAGTATTATGTTTAAGTAGGCCTATTCAGTATTCGGTTTAAGTAGGCCTATTCCGTATTATGTTTAAGTAGGCTATTCAGTATTCAGTTTAAGTAGGCCTATTCAGTATTATGTTTAAGTAGACCTATTCCGTATTACGTTTAAGTAGGTCTAATCAGTATTCAGTTTAAGTAGACCTATTCAGTATTATGTTTAAGTAGGCCTATTCAGTATTCCGTTTAAGTAGGCCTATTCAGTATTACGTTTAAGTAGGCCTATTCAGTATTCCGTTTAATTAGGACCATTCGGTATTATCTTTAAGTAGGCCTATTCAGTATTCCATTTAAGTAGGCATATTCAGTATTATGTTTAAGTAGGCCTAATCGGTATTCCGTTTAAGTAGGTCTATTCAGTATTACGTTTTTGTAGGCATATTCAGTATTATGTTTAAGTAGGCCTAATCGGTATTCCGTTTAAGTAGGACTATTCAGTATTACGTTTAAGTAGGCCTAATCGGTATTCCGTTTAAGTAGGTCTATTCAGTATTACGTTTAAGTAGGCCTATTCAGTATTATGTTTAAGTAGGCCTATTCAGTATTCAGTTTAAGTAGGCCTATTCAGTATTACGTTTAAGTAGGCCTATTCAGTATTCAGTTTAAGTAGGCCTATTCAGTATTATGTTTAAGTAGGCCTATTCAGTATTACGTTTAAGTAGGTCTATTCAGTATTCAGTTTAAGTAAGCCTATTCAGTATTCTGTTTAAGTAGGCCTATTCAGTATTCAATTTAAGTAGGCATATTCAGTATTCTGTTTAAGTAGGACTGTTCAGTATTATGTTTAAGTAGGCCTATTCAGTATTACGTTTAAGTAGGCCTATTCAGTATTACGTTTAAGTAGGCCTATTCAGTATTCAGTTTAAGTAGGCCTATTCAGTATTACGTTTAAGTACGCCTATTCAGCATTCTGTTTAAGTAGTCCTATTCAGTATTCTGTTTAAGTAGTCCTATTCAGTATTATCTTTAAGTAGGCCTATTTAGTATTCAGTTTAAGTAGGCATATTCAGTATTATGTTTAAGTAGGCCTATTCGGTATTCCGTTTAAGCAGGCCTATTCAGTATTCTGTTTAAGTAGACCTATTCAGTTTAAATAGGCATATTCGGTATTCTGTTTAAGTAGGCCTATTCGGTATTCTGTTTAAGTAGGCCTATTCGGTATTCAATTTAAGTAGGCCTATTCAGTATTCCGTTTAAATAGGCCTATTCAGTATTATGTTTAAGTAGGCCTATTCCGTATTACGTTTAAGTAGGCCTATTCAGTATTCAGTTTAAGTAGGCCTATTCAGTATTATGTTTAAGTAGGCCTATTCAGTATTACGTTTAAGTAGGTCTATTCAGTATTACGTTTAAGTAGGCCTATTCAGTATTCTGTTTAAGTAGTCCTATTCAGTATTCTGTTTAAGTAGTCCTATTCAGTATTATCTTTAAGTAGGCCTATTCAGTATTCAGTTTAAGTAGGCATATTCAGTATTATGTTTAAGTAGGCCTATTCGGTATTCCATTTAAGTAGGCCTATTCAGTATTCCGTTTAAGTAGACCTATTCAGTTTAAGTAGGCATATTCAGTATTCAGTTTAAGTAGGCCTATTCAGTATTCCGTTTAAATAGGCCTATTCAGTATTATGTTTAAGTAGGCATATTCGGTCTTCCGCTTAAGTAGGCCTATTCTGTATTCCGTTTAAGTAGGCCTATTCGGTATTCGGTTTAGGTCGGCCTATTCAGTATTCAGTTTAAATAGGCCTAATATATTCTTCATCTACCATAGTCCAGCACAATTTCCTATTTATTATATTAAAATGGTTTTAAAGTATTGTTTGAATTTCTATATTGAAATATTTCTGGTTTCCTCAGATAAATTATTACATTTCTTTATTGCTCGAAATCGAAATGTTATTTTGCCTATTTCTCTTTTCTGTCTGGATAAAACATGTGGACAATCTATTCCTAGTATTTACTGAACGTCTGTATCTTACCAACTGAATACTGTTGGGGACTAGAGTTGTAGTGAACAGAGTGCCATCTGATACGCAGACCTTGTTATTCCCGACTGCGATGACAAGGCCCTCTTCTCTACTAACGGTTACATGACATCAGCGAGGTTTTGAATGACACAGACTGTAACTCCAATCCAAAGGCATCATCACCGATCATCTGAAATTAGCCCTCTTATCGGTCTTCATTTCACCGGGGGTCGCATCAACCATCACCCCGCTGTAATAATCCAGCTCTCATCCCTGTCATCAACTCTCTCTAATGGCTAAGTGTGTGTGTGTTTCTAATGGCTATGAGTCTGCTGCCCTGTTATCAGTATCAGGGCTCAGTAATGTTTTGAATGGAGTTCACCCCAGTTGTTAATCCAGTGAGTTAGACACTGACACTGTTATTAATGTTATTATTAGCAGGGAGACCTGGGTCTGACACTGTTATTAATGTTATTATTAGCAGGGAGACCTGGGTCTGACACTGTTATTAATGGTATTATTAGCAGGGAGACCTGGGTCTGACACTGTTATTAATGTTATTATTAGCAGGGAGACCTGGGTCTGACACTGTTATTAATGTTATTATTAGCAGGGAGACCTGGGTCTGACACTGTTATTAATGTTATTATTAGCAGGGAGACCTGGGTCTGACACTGTTATTAATGTTATTATTAGCAGGGAGACCTGGGTCTGACACTGTTATTAATGTTATTATTAGCAGGGAGACCTGGGTCTGACACTGTTATTAATGTTATTAATAGCAGGGAGACCTGGGTCTGACACTGTTATTAATGTTATTATTAGCAGGGAGACCTGGGTCTGACACTGTTATTAATGTTATTATTAGCTGGGCGACCTGGGTCTGACACTGTTATTAATGTTATTATTAGCAGGGAGACCTGGGTCTGACACTGTTATTAATGTTATTATTAGCTGGGAGACCTGGGTCTGACACTGTTATTAATGTTATTATTAGCAGGGAGACCTGGGTCTGACACTGTTATTAATGTTATTATTAGCTGGGCGACCTGGGTCTGACACTGTTATTAATGTTATTATTAGCAGGGAGACCTGGGTCTGACACTGTTATTAATGTTATTATTAGCTGGGAGACCTGGGTCTGACACTGTTATTAATGTTATTATTAGCTGGGCGACCTGGGTCTGACACTGTTATTAATGTTATTATTAGCAGGGAGACCTGGGTCTGACACTGTTATTAATGGTATTATTAGCAGGGAGACCTGGGTCTGACACTGTTATTAATGTTATTATTAGCAGGGAGACCTGGGTCTGAAACTGTTATTAATGTTATTAATAGCAGGGAGACCTGGGTCTGACACTGTTATTAATGTTATTATTAGCAGGGAGACCTGGGTCTGACACTGTTATTAATGTTATTATTAGCTGGGCGACCTAGCCTATGAATGACAGTTTACAACGTAGATGCACACAGTTCGAGAGAAACAGTAGAGGTGACAGACAGTGACACATTCAATACCGCCTTGCACACTCTTGCTTGCATGTATCTGATCTAGGGTGTAATCATTAGTCCAACAGTTGTTGGATCATTAGCAAACGAGAGTTTCTATTGGCCAAATTCAGGTATGTTTCTCCCCATTTTGTTATTTTTGTTTCCATTTAAGAAAAGTTTTTCAACAGAATCGGCAGAATGAATACACCCCTGATCACACACAAACACAGTTCACTTTTCATAGCAGCCACATACAAACAGCACCATCCCTTTGATCGTTGTATAATTCCTTCTCGCGTCTACGCGCTCTCCTCCTCTCACCGTTTCCCTTCGCTTGTGGACTTCAGTGCAGAACACATCAGCTGTCTGTGACCAGGAGTAAAAATCTTTCCAAACCTTCATATCATAACCGCTACACTCAGACTACATCGTTCGTTGTCACCATAGTAATGTCATAGTCAACATAGCTACAAGAACTAATGCATTAGTAAACCCGCTACCCGCTACAATCTTGCAGTACAGTGTGCAGTCAGCAGCAAGCAATTTAGCAGTTACACCGACGGGCCACGGTGGCAATAAATTAATAAAACCAAAAGCGTATCTTGACTTGGATAGCCTTTGCCAGCTAGCTAACGTAGCATCCCTCTCTGTTGAGCCGGGTGTTTGAGTAGGCTAAACTAGCTAGCTAAGTAAGTGAAGGTGAAAAAAATATATGACAAAATATGGCTAGCTAGCTAGCTCGCTCTCTCTCTCTCTGTCTCACATCTCCTTAATTTTTGAAGAAATTAAGTTGCTCAAAACTGTTCAGCTATTATATTTCTCTCTCTGAGTCAACTACTCACCAAATTTTATGCACTGCAGTGCTAGCTAGCTGTAGCTTATGCTTCAGTACTAGATTCATTATCTGATCCTTTGATTGGGTTGACAACATGTTAGTTCATGCTGCAAGAGCTCTGATAGGTTGGAGGATGTCCTCCGGAAGTTGTCATAATTACTGTGTAAATCTATAGAAGGGGGTGAGAACCACGAGCCTCCTAGGTTTTATATTGAAGTCAATGTACCCAGAGGAGGATGGAAGCTAGCTGTCCTTCGGCTACACTGGCTACACCACCTACAGAGTGATGTTGAGGCTACTGTAGACATTCATTGCAAACAGTGTGTTTTAATCAATTATTTGGTGACATGAATATATTTTGTATAGTTTTTATCTGAGGAGCCTCCACTGACTCACTGTGACTGGGTTTATCAAAATAAGTGCATAGAGGATGTTGTTCCCACTGTGACGATTATAACTTATCCAAACCAAAAACCGTGGATAGAGTGCAGCATTTGCGCAAAACTGCGCAAACCATCGCATTTAACCATGTGACCAGGTGACTGGGAACATGGACGTGTACAGACCAATTATGCCTTCTGCAATCATAAAGGAACATAAAGACAGTACAGAGACAAAGTGGAGTCGTAATTAAATGGCTCAGACACGAGACGTACAGTTGAAGTCGGAAGTTTACAAACACTTAGGTTGGAGTTATAAGAACTCGTTTTTCAACCACTCCGCACATTTCTTGTTAACAAACTATAGTTTCTGCAAGTTGGTTAGGACATCTACTTTGTGCATGATGCAAGTAATTTTTCCAACAATTGTTTCAGACAGATTATTTCACTTATAATTCACTGTATCACAATTCCAGTGGGTCAGAGGTTTACATACACTAAGTTGACTGTGCCTTTAAACAGCTTGGAAAAATCCAGAAAATTGATGTCATGGCTTTAGAAGCTTCTGTTAGGCTAATTGACATCATTTGAGTAAATTGGAGGTGTACCTGTGGATGTATTTCAAGGCCTACCTTCAAACTCAGTGACTCTTTGCTTTACATCATGGGAAAATCAAAATAAATCAGCCAAGACCTCAGAAAAAAATTGAAGACCTCCACAAGTCTGGTTCATGCTTGTGAGCAATTTCCAAACGCCTGAAGGTACCACGTTCACCTGTACAAACAATAGTACGCAAGTATAAAAACCATGGGACCACACAGCTGTCATACCGCTCAGGAAGGAGACGCGTTCTGTCTCCTAGAGATAAACATACCTTGGTGTGAAAAGTGCAAATCAATCCCAGAACAACAGGAAGAAGCCACTGCTCCAAAACCGCCATAAAAAAGCCAGCCTACGGTTAGAAACTGCACATGGGGACAAAGATCGTACTTCTTGGAGAAATGTCCTCTGGTCTGATGAAACAAAAATAGAACTGTTTGGCCATAATGACCATCGTTATGTTTGGAGGAAAAAGGGAGAGGCTTGCAATCCAAGAATACCATCCCAACCATGAAGGACGGGGGTGGCAGCATCATGTTGTGGGGTTGCTTTGCTGCTGGAGGGACTGGTGCACTTCACAAAACACATGACATCATGAGGAGGGGGAATTATGTGGATATATTGAAGCAACATCTCAATACATCAGTCAGGAAGTTAAAGCTTGGTCACAAATGAGACAATGACCCCAAGCATACTTCCAAAGTTGTGGAAAAATGGCTTAAGGACAACAAAGTCAAGGTATTGGAGTGGCCATCACAAAGCCCTGACCTCAATCCTATAGAACATTTGTGGGCAGAACTGAAAAAAGCATGTGAGAGCAAGGAGGCCTACAAACCTGACTCAGTTACACAAGCTCTGTTAGGAGGAATGGGCCAAAATTCACGCAACTTATTATGGGAAGCTTGTGGAAGGCTACCCAAAACGTTTGACCCAAGTTAAACAATTTAAAGGCAATGCTACCAAATACTAATTGAGTAAACTTCTGACCCCTTGGGAATGTGATGAAATAAATAAAAGCTGAAATAAATCATTCTCTCTACTATTATTCTGACATTTCAGATTCTTAAAATAAAGTGGTGATCCTAACTGACCTAAAACGGGGAATTTTTAATAGGATTAAATGTCAGGAATTGTGAAAACTGAGTTTAAATGTATTTGTCTAAGGTGTATGTAATCTTCCGACTTCAACTGTATGTGGCAGGGACTTCAGACAACCACGGATTACAAAGGGAAAACCAGCCATGTCGAGGACTCCTTGCTCATAGATAAACTAAAAACCTCCTTTACCCTCTTCGAGAAAAACAACATTGAGCCGCCGACACGGGCCCCCTCCACTCACGAGAACTGTGTGCTCTCGTTCTCCATAACCAATGTGATTAAGTAATTTAAGCGTGTTAACCCTCGCAAGGCTGCCGGCCCAGACGGCATCCTAAAATGCGTCCTCAGAGCATGTCCAGGCCAGCTGTCTGGAGAATTTTTTGACATATTAAATTTCTCTATATCCCAGTCTGCTGTCCCCACGTGCTACAAGATGTCCACCATTGTTCGTGTACCCAAGAAAGTGAAGGTAACTGAACTAAATGACGATCGCCCCTTAGCACTCACCTCTGTCATCATGAAGTGCTTTGAGAGACTAGTTAAGGACCATATTACCTCCACCCGGCAACCTAGACCCACTGCAATTCGCAAACCGCCCCGACATATCCACAGTTGATGCAATCACCATTACACTGCACACTGCCCTTCATAGACTAAATCTCAGCCTTCAACACCATAGTGCACTTCAAGCTGATCACAAAGCTCAGGGCCCTGGGTCTGAACCCCTCCCTGTGCAACCAACCTGGTCTCATAGACTATACGTAACATCTGGATCACTCAAATTAGTGTGATACTCTACCTCTACAGGATCGGTGGGTCCCCTGTGGGACGGTTGAGCTAATGTAGGCTAATGTGATTAGCATGAGGTTGTAAGTAACAAGAACATTTCCCAGGACGTAGACATATCTGATATTGGCAGAAAGCTTAAATTATTGTTAATCTAACTGCACTGTCCAATTTACAGTAGCTATTACAGTGAAAGAATACAATGCTATTGTTTGAGGAGAGTGCACAGTTATGAACTTGAAAATGTATTAATAAACCAACAAGGCACATTTGGGTAGTCTTGATACAAAATTCTGAACAGAAATGCAATGGTTCATTGGATCAGTCTAAAACTTTGCACATACACTGCTGCCATCTAGTGGCCAAAATCTAAATTGCGCCTGAGCTGAAATAATAGATCATGGCCTTTCTCTTGCATTTCAAAGATGATGGTACAAAGAAAATACAACAAAAAAAACATGTTTTTTTCTTTGTATTACCTTTTACCAGATCTAATGTGTTATATTCTCCTACATTCATTTCACATATCCTCAAACTTCAGAAAGTGTTTCCTTTCAAATGGTATCAAGAATATGCATATCCTTGCTTCAAGTTCTGAGCTAAAGGCAGTTAGATTTGGGTATGTCATTTTAGGTAAAAATGTAAAAAAGGGGCGGATCCTTACTAAGTTTGGCATGGTTACATAAGACAGAAGGTTACTTAAAGGAACACTCCACCCAAATGTCTGAATGTTGCAGTCCAGACTCCCAGTGCAGGCTGAGTGGAGAGCTAACATGATGCAGCCCAGACTCCCAGTACAGGCTAAGTGTTGAGCTAACATGATGTAGCCCAGACTCCCAGTACAGACTAAGTGTTGAGCTTACATGATGCAGTCCAGACTCCCAGCGCAGACTAAGTGGAGAGCTGACATGATGTAGCCCAGACTCCCAGTGCAGGCTAAGTGTTGAGCTGACATGATGCAGTCCAGACTCCCAGCGCAGACTAAGTGTTGAGCTAACATGATGTAGCCCAGACTCCCAGTGCAGGCTAAGTAGAGAGCTCACATAATGCAGTCCAGACTCCCAGTGGAGGCTGAGTGGGGAGCTAATATGATGCAGCCCAGACTCCCAGTGGAGGCTGAGTGGGGAGCTAATATGATGCAGCCCAGACTCCCAGTGCAGGCTGAGTGGGGAGCTAACATGATGCAGCCCAGACTCCCAGTGCAGGCTAAGTGGAGAGCTAACATGATGCAGCCCAGACTCCCAGTGCAGGCTAAGTGGAGAGCTAACATGATGCAGCCCAGACTCCCAGTACAGGCTGAGTGGAGAGCTAACATGATGCAGTCCAGACTCCCAGTGCAGGCTAAGTGTTGAGCTAACATGATGTAGCCCAGACTCCCAGTACAGGCTAAGTGGAGAGCTAACATGACGCAGTCCAGACTCCCAGTGGAGGCTAAGTGGAGAGCTAACATGATGCAGCCCAGACTCCCAGTACAGACTCAGTGGAGAGATAACATGATGCAGCCCAGACTCCCAGTACAGGCTAAGTGTTGAGCTAATATGATGCAGTCCAGACTCCCAGTGCAGGCTAAGTGTTGAGCTAATATGATGCAGCCCAGACTCCCAGTGCAGGCTAAGTGGAGAAGGCACAGTGTGCTCACGCTATAAGTGGGACATCCGCTGCTCTGATAAACAGACTTGATTTGTGAGACACATTTGACACAAGTACTGAAAGTAACAACACATTCTTGTGCTAAACTGTTTTCTATGTTCTAGTATAGAAAAAGTACAGAAGTGTTGCTATGTCTGTGGCTACATCTCTATTTCTTGGTGTCATGCCTCGTTCATCAGATGGAGGCTGATAGAAGTGAATACTTTTATGCCTCGTTCCTCTGATAGGAGCTGATAGAAGTGATTCCTTTCCCGTTCAAGGTTTGTTTGGTTTCCCAGAGAGCTCTCCTAGACAGAGGGGAGCTGAAACTGAACGAATGTTAACACAACCCGCACGAACGCACACATGTAAACGCACGTACACACACACACACACACACACACACACACACACACACACACACACACACACACACACACACACACACACACACACACACACACACACACACACACACACACACACACACACACACACACACACACACACACACACACACACACACACACACACACACACACACACACACACAGAACACTCCTCAGCTGATTGAGCAGGCAGCTCTGAAAGATAGGACGCATCAGGCCTGTGTTAATCAACAACACCGCCGAGAGAGAAAGTGAAGGAGCGCATTCTAACACCAACTGTTTCCTTGACTTTGACTTCCTTACAGCAGCACCTGTGTTGTTGTGAATGATTGAATTACAATCTTCTCAGTAATAGAACATGCTCGGTGATACATTTTTTCATTTGTTATTGGCTTTGGTAAAGTTAGATGTACACTGACGCCTGAGATCGGCAGTCAGGGTACGCAGCACATACAAACCTAGACAACTGCACTCTGTCAAAAGGGACACTTCGGGTTTTTTGGGCTATAAAGCCCTTATGCTACTTCTAGTGAATAACGTTGTTATGTTTCCGCGTTTAATTTGAAGGAAGTTGCTAACTAGCGTTAATTAGTGTTAGCAACTAGCGTTAGCGCAATGACTGGAAGTGTATGGTAACTGCTAGCACAAGTCTGCGTCACAAATGGCACCCAGTTCTCTAAATTGTGCACTCATTTAGACCAGCGCCTTATGGGTAGTGCACTACTTTAGACCAGAGCCCTGTGGGTAGTGCACTACTTTAGAGCAGAGCCCTATGGGGTAGTGCACTACTTTAGACCAGAGCCCTATGGGGTAGTGCACTACTTTAGACCAGAGCCCTATGGGGTAGTGCACTACTTTAGACCAGAGCCCTATGGGGTAGTGCACTACTTTAGACCAGAGCCCTGTGGGTAGTGCACTACTTTAGACCAGAGCCCTATGGGGTAGTGCACTACTTTAGACCAGAGCCCTATGGGGTAGTGCACTACTTTAGACCAGCGCCTTATGGGTAGTGCACTACTTTAGACCAGAGCCCTGTGGGTAGTGCACTACTTTAGACCAGAGCCCTATGGGTAGTGCACTACTTTAGACCAGAGCCCTGTGGGTAGTGCACTACTTTAGACCAGAGCCCTGTGGGTAGTGCACTACTTTAGACCAGAGCCCTATGGGTAGTGCACTACTTTAGACCAGAGCCCTGTGGGTAGTGCACTACTTTAGACCAGAGCCCTATGGGGTAGTGCACTACTTTAGACCAGAGCCCTATGGGGTAGTGCACTACTTTAGACCAGAGCCCTATGGGTAGTGCACTACTTTAGACCAGAGCCCTGTGGGTAGTGCACTACTTTAGACCAGAGCCCTATGGGGTAGTGCACTACTTTAGACCAGAGCCCTATGGGGTAGTGCACTACTTTAGACCAGAGCCCTATGGGTAGTGCACTACCTTAGACCAGAGCCCTGTGGGTAGTGTACTACTTTAGACCAGAGCCCTATGGGGGTAGTGCACTACTTTAGACCAGATCCCTATGGGGGTAGTACACTACTTTAGACCAGAGCCCTATGTGGGTAGTGCACTACTTTAGACCAGAGCCCTATGGGTAGTGCACTACTTTAGACCAGAGCCCTGTGGGTAGTGCACTACTTTAGACCAGAGCCCTATGGGTAGTGCACTACTTTAGACCAGAGCCCTATGGGGGTAGTGCACTACTTTAGACCAGAGCCCTATGGGGGTAGTGCACTACTTTAGACCAGAGCCCTGTGGGTAGTGCACTACTTTAGACCAGAGCCCTATGGGTAGTACACTACTTTAGACCAGAGCCCTATGGGGGTAGTGCACTACTTTAGACCAGAGCCCTATGGGGGTAGTGCACTACTTTAGACCAGAGCCCTATGGGTAGTGCACTACTTTAGACCAGAGCCCTATGGGGTAGTACACTACTTTAGACCAGAGCCCTATGGGGTAGTGCACTACTTTAGACCAGAGTCCTATGGGGGTAGTGCACTACTTTAGACCCGAGCCCTATGGGTAGTGCACTACTTTAGACCAGAGCCCTATGGGTAGTGCACTACTTTAGACCAGAGCCCTATGGGTAGTGCACTACTTTAGACCAGAGCCCTATGGGGTAGTGCACTACTTTAGACCAGAGCCCTATGGGTAGTGCACTACTTTAGACCAGAGCCCTGTGGGTAGTGCACTACTTTAGACCAGAGCCCTATGGGTAGTGTACTACTTTAGACCAGAGCCCTATGGGGTAGTACACTACTTTAGACCAGAGCCCTATAGGTAGTGCACTACTTTAGACCAGAGCCCTGTGGGTAGTGCACTACTTTAGACCAGAGCCCTATAGGTAGTGCACTACTTTAGACCAGAGCCCTGTGGGTAGTACACTACTTTAGACCAGAGCCCTATAGGTAGTGCACTACTTTAGACCAGAGCCCTATAGGTAGTGCACTACTTTAGACCAGAGCCCTATGGGTACTGCACTACCTTAGACCAGAGCCCTATGGGTAGTGCACTACTTTAGACCAGAGCCCTATGGGGTAGTACACTACTTTAGACCAGAGCCCTATGTGGGTAGTGCACTACTTTAGACCAGAGCCCTGTGGGTAGTGCACTACTTTAGACCAGAGCCCTATGGGTACTGCACTACCTTAGACCAGAGCCCTATGGGTAGTGCACTACTTTAGACCAGAGCCCTATAGGTAGTGCACTACTTTAGACCAGAGCCCTATGGGTAGTGCACTACTTTAGACCAGAGCCCTATGGGTAGTGCACTACTTTAGACCAGAGCCCTATGGGTACTGCACTACCTTAGACCAGAGCCCTATGGGTAGTGCACTACTTTAGACCAGAGCCCTATAGGTAGTGCACTACTTTAGACCAGAGCCCTATGGGTAGTGTACTACTTTAGACCAGAGTCCTATGGGGTAGTACACTACCTTAGACCAGAGCCCTATGGGTATTGCACTACTTTAGACCAGAGCCCTATGGGGTAGTACACTACTTTAGACCAGAGTCCTATGGGGTAGTACACTACCTTAGACCAGAGCCCTATGGGGGTAGTGCACTACTTTAGACCAGAGCCCTATGGGTAGTGCACTACTTTAGACCAGAGCCCTATGGGTAGTGCACTACTTTAGACCAGAGCCTTATGGGTAGTGCACTAAATGGGGAATAGGGTGCCATTTGTGACATAGAGGAGAAGTATATTAAGTGTACTGATATAATTAAACAGTTGTGGTGTTATACACTGCCTTGCAAAAGTATTCATTCCCCTTGGTGCTTTCCCTATTTCCTATAGCATTACAACCTGTAATTTAAATAGATTTTTATTTTGGATTTCATGTAATGGACAAACACAAAATAGTCCAAATTGGTGAAGTGAAATGAAACAAATTACTTGTTTAAAGAAATTCAAAAAAATTGAAAACGGAAAAGTGATGCGTTCACATGTATTCACCCCCTTTGCTATGAAGCCCCTAAATAAGATCTGGTGCAACCAATCACCTTCAGAAGTCACATAATTAGTTAAATGAAGTCCACCTGTGTGTTACCTAAGTGTCACATGATCTGTCACATGATCTCAGTATACACACACACACACACACACACACACACACACACACACACACACACACACACACACACACACACACACACACACACACACACACATATATATATATATATGTATATATATATATGCAACACCAGTAAGCAAGGGGCACCAAGGAGCTCTCCAAATAGGTCAGGGACAAAATTGCAGAGAAGTACAGATCAGGGTTGGATATAATAGAATATCAGATACTTTGAACATCCCACGGAGCACCATTAAATCCATTATTAAAACATGGAAAGAATATGGCACCACAACAAACCTGCCAAGAGAGGGCTGCCCCCCAAACTCACGGACCAGGCAAATAGGGCATTAATCAGAGTGGCAACAAAGAGACTAAAGATAACCCTGAAGGAGCTGCAAAGCTCCACAGCGGAGATTGGAGTATCAGTCCATGGGACCACTTTAAGCCGTACACTCCACAGAGCTGTGCTTTACGGAAGAGTGGCCAGAAAAAAGCCATTGCTTAAAGATAAAATAAGCACACACGTCTGGGTCTTGCGTTCGCCAAAAGGCATGTGGGAGACTCCCCAAACATATGGAAGAAGGTACTCTGGCCAGATGAGACTAAAATGTAGCTTTTTGGCCATCAAGGAAAACGCTATGTCTGTTCTGTTATACTCACAGACAATATTTTGACAGTTTTGGAAACTTTAGAGTGTTTTCTATCCTAATCTGTCAATTATATGCATATTCTAGCATCTGGGCCTGAGAAATAGGCAGCTTACATTAGGAACATTATTTTTTCCAAACATAAAAATTCTGCCCCCTAGCTTCAAGAGGTTTTAAAGATTGCTGTACACCAGAGGAAGCCATACTACTTGAAGGAGCTGGAGCAGTTTTGCTTTGAAGAATGGGCAAAGATCCCAGTGGCTAGATGTGCCAAGCTTATAGAAACATACCCCAAGAGACTTGCAGCTGTAATTGGTGCAAAAGGTGGCTCTACAAAGTATTGACTTTAAGGGGGTGAATAGTTATGCTCAAGTTTTTCTTTTTTGTTGTCTTATTTCTTGTTTGCTTCCCAATAAAAAATATTTTGCATCTTCAAAGTGGTAGGCATGTTGTGTAAATCAAATGATACAAAACCCCCAGCAATCAATTTTAATTCCAGGTTGTAAGGCAACAAAATAGGAAAAATGCCAAGGGGGGTGAATACTTTCGCAAGCCACTGTAGGCATAAAGAACTGACACATCAGCAGAGACCACGCACACACACACACACACACAAAACACACACACACACACACAAGACACACACACGCACACGCACACTCACACACACACAAAACACAAACACTCACCTTAGTTTATATTGTTGTTTTTCTCCATGTGTCTGTCTATTCATCTTCTTTTGCTCAGTTGTCTGAGAATGATAAGTTGACAGCTTCAGCAGGTAGACACAAGGACATGATAGTGAGAGTATAGTCAGTTAGTCATTCTATCTTCTCAGTGGACAGGTTTTGTCTACTGAAAAAAAAAACTTTGTCCACGACTTTTTTAATACATTTTTCTCTGGGCTTGAAATACCTGCAATGTGTTGTGTTTCGATCACTCAAATTCAAATCTGGACCTCGAAGCCAGTTCCACTGCTTTCCCCCCCCCATTGTTCTCCTCTAATCAGGTACGAATTTAGAACTAGGACACCAGGTGGGTGCAATTCATTATCAGATGGTGGTTCAGAGAAGATAGAGACAGAGAGAGAGACAGACAGAGAGAGAGTGATCGGGTTCAGAAAAGAAAGAGAGAGAGAGAGAGAGAGAGAGAGAGAGAGAGATGGGTGAGGATTTTAGGGGTTATTACGACCACACAAAGGTGATGCCACTCGAAAATTCGAGGCATTATGAAGTGCTTGTCAAATTGTGAATGAGAGACTGATGAAGTGTGTACAGCAAGCGCAAAAAACAACAAAGCAGAGCTCATGCCTTTCATACAACTTTTTTTCAAATCATCATTAGTCTCATCATGCAGCCTTACAATGTATTAAAAATCAAAACATATAGCTCAATGTTTGTATCACAACGGAAGTTGCATAAATAACTCTTAATAAAGCATTCTTTGATAACCGTTCAACACAGAATAGGCGCACGTGCGCAATAGTTTGGAGAAAACGTCCTTTCTATTTTATTCAGCTATGTTCAATTGTATTCTTCATACTATAAAATAATATAAAATAATGCCATGGAATTCTAAGCTAATCTTGTCTGCTAAATGAACTAGAGTAGCCCACAGCCATATGGCATAGCCACATCAGGACCTAACATAAGGACAACTCAGAGTATGCTTTTCTGTTCTTCTGGAATAGACCTGTCTAAAAATAAATAATGGATTTATTGTAACGGTGTAGGCTATATTACATGTATTTATGTAGATGTTCCAAAGGTCTGCATCAGTGGCTTGTAGACTGGAAGACAGGAGATGCTAAATGTGTTTATGTTCATTAAGGGTCAATTACAGAGTTATTTGCTTGAAGTCACCGGGCTGACAACATTTCATGACCGCCACAGCTTCAGTTGTGGTAGTAAATCATATGTGTTCTACCACTTAATGCAAAGAGCACATGATCATCATGCATAGTCAGAAAAAAAAGGAATAGTTAGATGTTAAATATATTTTATTTATCTGATATATTCAAGCAATTTCTCAATTTTATCCAATGTATTTATTTCCCATCCCCTGCTCACCCAACCCCATCTTGTCCCAATTATCTACAGAATCTACAAAGATTCTACACTAAATTATCTTCAAATAATCTACACTAAATAATCTACACTAAATAATCTGCAAATAACCTACACTAAATAACCTACACTAAATAATCTACAAATAATTTACACTAAATAGTCTACAAATAATTTACACTAAATAATCTACAAATAATCTACAAATAATTTACACTAAATAATATACAATTAATCTACACTAAATTATCTACACAAAATGATCTACAAATAATCTACACTAAATAATCTACAAATCATCTACACTAAATAATCTACAAATAATTTAACTAATAATCTACAATTAATCTACACTAAATAAACTACAAATAATTTTAAATAAATAATCTACAAATAATACTGCGCTACTATAGGTCAGTCATTCTATACTGTGTTACTCAAGACTACTTTCACTATCTACAGTACATAATGTTTCAAATGATTGCTAATATCATTCATTGTCCTCTTCATCATCGTGCTATAGCCTAATAATACTGATATCTTTGGCCTTGTGGCTCCATTAAAAGCATTACAATTCACAGTGATTGAGTGAGACGTGCATAGGTAGTTGGCTCTTATTTGTGGTGTACGGAGGAACCGCTCTGTGCCTATACGGGAGATAGTGGTCTTTGTTGAAGCTGGTTATAGAAGACTATTCAGTCCTACTTTAAGGACTTTAATCTTCTTTTCTTTTTCAGGAAATCAGTTGTTGTTGTTTTTGTGACATCATCCGGAGTCTGCCTCTGTCGGTTGCCCTGCCGTCTGATGTTACCGTGGTGATGGAAGATTGTTCCATGCTCCCAGACGAGGAGTTTGATCGGTGATAGTAAAGGTAGATTGACACATCTGGAGAAGGGTGAGGGAAAGAGAGAGAGAGGGACAATGGTACAGAGAGTAGAGAGAGAGAGATGGGGTGCAGAGAGGATAGAGAGAGAAAGGGAGAGAGAGAGAAAGAGAAAGAGAGGAGAGAGAGGGGGATGGTGCAGAGAGAGAGAGAGAGGAATAGAGAGAGAAAGAAAGAAAGGATGGTGTGCAGAGAGGAGAGAGGGAGCGAGAGAGAGAGAGAGAGAGGGAGCGAGAGAGAGAGAGAGAGAGAGAGGGAGCGAGAGAGAGAGAGAGAGAGGGAGAGAGAGAGAGAGAGAGAGAGAGAGAGAGAGAGAGAGAGAGAGAGAGAGAGAGAGAGAAAGGGATGGTGTGCAGAGAGGAGAGAGTGAGAAAGAGAGACAGAGAGGAGAGAGATGTCATACTTGGGTGAGAAATGACTGAGACACTTTGGTACATTTGAACTATATCAGCAGACAGTTTTGCACAGATATGATGTTTTTGGCTTAGCACACACTTGTCAGTAAAGGGTTGTTTACCACATGGCACCCTTTTCCCTATGGGCCCTGGTCTAAAGTAGTGCACTATATAGGGAATAGGGCTCTGATCTAAAGTAGTGTACTATATAGGGGATAGGGTTCTGGTCTAAAGTAGTGCACTATATAGGGAATAGGGCTCTGGTCTAAAGTAGTGCACTATATAGGGAATAGGGCTCTGATCTAAAGTAGTGTACTATATACGGGATAGGGTTCTGGTCTAAAGTAGTGTACTATATAGGGGATAGGGCTCTGGTCTAAAGTAGTGTACTATATAGGGGATAGGGCTCTGGTCTAAAGTAGTGTACTATATAGGGGATAGGGCTCTGGTCTAAAGTAGTGTACTATATAGGGAATAGGGCTCTGGTCTAAAGTAGTGTACTATATAGGGAATAGGGCTCTGGTCTAAAGTAGTACACTACATAGGGAATAGGGCTCTGGTCTAAAGTAGTACACTACATAGGGAATAGGGCTCTGGTCTATAGTAGTACACTACATAGGGAATAGGGCTCTGGTCTATAGTAGTACACTACATAGGGAATAGGGCTCTGGTCTAAAGTAGTGGTGCCATTTGGGATGCACACAAGATGTTTGGACAGCCTTTTCTCCTTCAAACCATTGTGCCCACATTACTAAGATTAACCTTTATTTAACCTTTATTTAACTCGGCAAATCAGTTAAGAACAAATTCTTATTTACAATGACGGCCTAGCCCGGGCCAAACCCGGACGACGCTGGGCCAATTCCCCTATGGAACTCTCAATCACGGCCGGATGATATACAGCCCTGGTACAGCCTAGGTGCTCTCAATCACGGCCGGAGGTGCTGCAACGTTTTAACTGACACCCTTTCGAAGCTTTGCCTGGTGTCCGATCTGTTGTCTCCTTCTTTGTTCCCGTGCCGACTCCACCTGCTGACTGTCAAGCAAATGTCAACGAGTGACCAAAGATCTGGCATAGTAGCACAAACCGACTGGCATTCAGGCTAGCTTGTAAGTCTCACGGACAGATCAACACAAGAGGAAGACCATGATACTGGCATCAGCTACTGAGTGTTTCTTTTCAAAACAAAGATACGTTAAATGTTGTATAATTTCCATGTTTTGAAGACGAAGCAACAGAATATTTGTTTCGTCATGCCAACAAGCTGAAACATGTCTGTAAGATAACGGTTTAGTTTTGAAACGTGTTTTTTTTTTGAGAGATCTGTTGAGAGCTGTGACTGACTGGGTGTAGGTGTAAATCCAAAAGGACACTGTGTGGTGTCATTTGGTGGTGTTTGTGTTTGTCTGCGTGCGCTCACTGCCATTTGGGGCATCTATTTGTCACACTCTAGATATTTTTGGTACCTAGCATCCTGTTTGTGAAAATATTATTTAAGGTACGTTTTTGTGGGGGACACAGATGGGTAGTTATTATTTATCATGTTGCTACTGTTGACATCTCAAATCTGGCCTTCCACCCATCTGACAGAGTGCTCAGGTTGCAGGTTTAAAGCTTATTTCCTTTGCCATGGGATGTAGAGAACATGTTGCCGTTTTAAAGTTCATTTCCTGCTATTCTCCACATTTTGCCATGTCTTACGTGTGTTCATGTGATATCTGAGAGACCTAACTATTACAACAACATAAATGTGCGTAAAAAAAAACGAGCTAAAAACAGCTAGCTGACATGGGCTAGTACAGTGCCTTGCAAAATTATTCACCCCCTTGGTGTTTTTCCTATTTTGTTAGATCACAACCTGTAATTTAAATAGATTTTTATTTGGATTTCATGTAATGGACATACACAAAATAGTCCAAATTGGTGAAGTAAAATGAAAAAAAAAAAGTTGTTTAAAAAAATAATAAAACAACTAAAAAGTGGTGAGTGCGTATGTATTCACCCCCTTTGCTATGAAGCCCCTAAATAAGATCTGGTGCCACCAATTACCTTCAGAAGTCACATAATTAGTTAAATAAAGTCCTTCTGTGTGCAATCTATGTGTCACATGATCTGTCACATGATCTCAGTATATATACACCTGTTCTGAAAGGCCCCAGAGTCTGCAACACCACTAAGCAAGGGGCACCACCAAACAAGCGGCACCATGAAGACCAAGGAGCTCTCCAAACAGGTCAGGGACAAAGTTGCGGAGAAGTACAGATCAAGGTTGGGTTATAAAAAAATATCAGAAACTTTGAACATCCCACTGAGTACCATTAAATCCATTATTAAAAAATGGAAAGAATATGGCACCACAACAAACCTACCAAGAGGGGGCCGCCCACCAAAACTCACGGACCAGGCAAATAGGGCATTAATCAGGGAGGCAACAAAGAGACCAAAGATAACCCTGAAGGAGCTGCAAAGCTCCACAGCAGAGATTGGAGTATCTGTCCATGGGACCACTTTAAGCCGTACACTCCACAGAGCTGGGCTTTACTGAAGAGTGGCCAGAAAAAAAGCCAATGCTTAATTAAGGATCAAACCCTTTAAAAAAAATGTTTTGCCTAAAATGACATGCCCAAATCTAACTGCCTGTAGCTCAGGACCTGAAGCAAGGATATGCATATTATTGATACCATTTGAATGGAAACACTTTGAAGTTTGTGGGAATGTGAAATGAATGTAGGAGAATATAACACATTAGATCTGGTAAAAGATAATACAAGTAATATCATAATGTATTATTCCAGCCCAGGTGCAATTTAGATATTGGCCACTAGATGGCAGCAGTGTATGTGCAAAGTTTTGGTCTGATCCAATGAACCATTGCATTTCTGTTAAAAATGTTGTATCAAGACTGCCCAAATGTGCCTAGTTTGTTTATTAATAACTTTTCATGTTCAAAACTGTGCTCTCTCCTCAAACAATAGCATGGTATTCTTTCAATGTTATAGCTACTGTAAATTGGACAGTGCAGTTAGATGAACAAGAATTTAAGCTTCTTGTCAATGTCAGATATGTCTATGTCCTGAGGAAATTTTCTTATTACTTACAACCTCATGCTAATCGCATTAGCCTACGTTAGCTCAACCGTTCCACAGGGGACCCACCAATCCTGAAGAAATTTTAAAGAAAATAATAAGCAAACACGTTTGGTGTTCACCAAAAGGCATGTGGGAGACTCCCCAAACATATGGAAGAAGGTACTCTGGTCAGATGAGACTTAAATGTAGATGCTTGGCCCTCAAGGAAAACGCTATGACTGGCGCAAACCCAACACCTCTCATCACCCTGAGAACACCATCAACACAGGGAAGCATGGTGGTGGCAGCATCATGCTGTTGGGATGTTTTTCATCGACAGGGACTGGGAAACTGGTCAGAATTGAAGGAATGATGGATGGCGCTAAATAAAGGGAAATTCTTGACGGAAACCTGTTTCAGTCTTCCAGAGATTTGAGACTGGGATGCAGGTTCACCTTCCAGCAGGACAATTACCCTAAGCATACTTCTAAAGCCACACTCGAGTGGTTTAAGTGGAAACATTTAAATGTTTTGGAATGGCCTAGTCAAAGCCCAGACCTCAATCCAATTGAGAATCTGTGGTATGACTTAAAGATTGCTGTACACCAGCGGAACCCATCCAACTTGAAGGAGCTGGAGCAGTTTTGCCTTGAAGAATGGGCAAAAATCCCAGTGGCTAAATGTGCCAAGCTTATAGAGACATACCCCAAGAGACTTGCAGCTGTAATTGCTGCAAAAGGTGGCTCTACAAAGTATTGACTTTAAGGGGGTGAATAGTTATGCACGCCCAAGTTGTTCTATTTTGTTGTCTTATTTCTTGTTTGCTTCACAATAAAAAATGTTTTGCATCTTCATAGTGGTATGATTGTTGTGTAAATCAAATGATACAAACCCGCCAAAAATCCATTTTAATTCCAGGTTGTAAGACAAGAAAATAGGAGAAATGGCAAAAGGGGGTTGAATACTTTCACAAGCCACTGTAAATATGGAGAAATATTTTTATTCTGCTCACATTGTGAGTTAGGCTATAGGCCTTTGCCTGGATATTTCATTAGTGCAACAACAGGAGTTGCCTGACGACTCATTATGAATTACGTATGGAATCTGTTTCGATCGCTCCATTCGTCCGGCGTCAAATTGCTATCCTTACAAGTCGTTGGTGCTGATGTCAAAACTCATGGATCGACTCTAACCAATCAGACTTTCAAAACCCAATGACGTGATTCATGATTGGTGTAGGAGGATGTGGGTGGGTAGTCAGGATACAACAGAAGAGCAGACTGTCCATTAGACATTAATGACCAAATCATCACCCTCCTACTTGTAGTTCCTGATGGCTGTGGTTTTTGCCACGTTTTGATATTTTATTTGTTCAAATCAAAGTTTATTTATCACAGGACGAAGGAGGTGTAAAACGGTACAGTGAAATGCTAACTCGCAAGCTCTCAACAATGCATTACCAATATCAATGATGTGACGGAGAAAGAGATGATTTCGTATTTATCTGAAAGCGTCTCTTCATGATGAACGTATAACTGCTAAATTACTCAAAATGTGAATATAAATAATCTGCATCACGATGAGTATCATAGACCTGAATCATAATCCACTCATAAGTATGCGTCTATTGCGCAGTGGCACACGTAGGCTGGTACATATTAGTCCCAGAAACCTGTTAGCGGTTAAATGACAGGTAAATCGTGTTAGATTAAATGACAGGTAAATCGTGTTAGATTAAATGACAGGTAGTCGTGTTAGATTAAATGACAGATAAATTGTGTTAGATTAAATGACAGGTAGTCGTGTTAGATTAAATGACAGGTAGTCGTGTTAGATTAAATGACAGGTAGTCGTGTTAGATTAAATGACAGGTAAATCGTGTTAGATTAAATGACAGGTAGTCGTGTTAGATTAAATGACAGGTAGTCGTGTTAGATTAAATGACAGGTAAATCGTGTTAGATTAAATGACAGGTAGTCGTGTTAGATTAAATGACAGGTAAATCGTGTTAGATTAAATGACAGGTAGTCGTGTTAGATTAAATGACAGGTAAATCGTGTTAGATTAAATGACAGGTAGTCGTGTTAGATTAAATGACAGGTAGTCGTGTTAGATTAAATGACAGGTAGTTGTGTTAGATTAAATGACAGGTAGTCGTGTTAGATTAAATGACAGGTAAATCGTGTTAGATTAAATGACAGGTAGTCGTGTTAGATTAAATGACAGGTAAATCGTGTTAGATTAAATGACAGGTAGTTGTGTTAGATTAAATGACAGGTAGTCGTGTTAGATTAAATGACAGGTAGTTGTGTTAGATTAAATGACAGGTAGTCGTGTTAGATTAAATGACAGGTAGTCGTGTTAGATTAAATGACAGGTAAATCGTGTTAGATTAAATGACAGGTAGTCGTGTTAGATTAAATGACAGGTAGTCGTGTTAGATTAAATGACAGGTAGTCGTGTTAGATTAAATGACAGGTAGTCGTGTTAGATTAAATGACAGGTAGTTGTGTTAGATTAAATGACAGGTAGTCGTGTTAGATTAAATGACAGGTAAATCGTGTTAGATTAAATGACAGGTAGTCATGTTAGATTAAATGACAGGTAGTCGTGTTAGATTAAATGATAGGTAAATCGTGTTAGATTAAATGACAGGTAGTTGTGTTAGATTAAATTACAGGTAAATCGTGTTAGTGGTTGGGTCATGATGGGTGACTTGAACAAATCCGTCTATTAGATGTTACTTGTTGCTCTGGACGCTCTGCTAACAGAGCCCGTGTGTTCCCAATGATGGCAAAATGAAGTAATCAGTTTGTTGGATGTATGAGTTTGAATGGTTAGCATTCTCTAGGTACAGACGAGGTATCTTGTTTATAGGATCTGGACAATATATCCCAGACCGCCAGATTGTGTCTTGTTTTGATAATGGTGAGAAGTGAAGAAAATGATCATCAGTCTGTTGGATCACGGATGTATGAAGGTAGTGAACATGTTGTTTGTATGATCTGAACATCATGTTTCTAGCCCCCTCAGGTAATAGGTAACAGGTGCCAGGTAACCGGTTCCAGGTGCCAGGTTCCAGGTGCCAGGTTCCAGGTGCCAGGTAACCGGTTCCAGGTGCCAGTTAACAGGTGCCAGGTTCCAGGTGCTAGATGCCAGGTAACAGGCTCCAGGTGCCAGGTAAGAGGTGCCAGGTAAGAGGTGGCAGGTGCCAGGTAAAAGGTGCCAGGTAACAGGTTTCAGATGCCAGGTAACAGGTTCCAGATGCCAGGTAACAGGTTCCAGATGCCAGGTAACAGGTTCCAGATGCCAGGTTACAGGTTCCAGATGCCAGGTTACAGGTGCCAGATGCCAGGTAACAGGTTCCAGATGCCAGGTAACAGGTTCCAGATGCCAGGTTACAGGTTCCAGATGCCAGGTAACAGGTTCCAGGTGCCAGGTAAGAGGTGGCAGGTAACAGGTTCCAGATGCCAGGTAACAGGTTCCAGATGCCAGGTTCCAGGTGCCAGATGCCAGGTAACAGGTTCCAGGTGCCAGGTAAAAGGTGCCAGGTAACAGGTTCCAGATGCCAGGTAACAGGTTCCAGATGCCAGGTTCCAGGTGCCAGTTAACAGGTGCCAGGTTCCAGGTGCTAGATGCCAGGTAACAGGCTCCAGGTGCCAGGTAAGAGGTGCCAGGTAAGAGGTGGCAGGTGCCAGGTAACAGGTTCCAGATGCCAGGTAACAGGTTCCAGATGCCAGGTAACAGGTTCCAGATGCCAGGTAACAGGTTCCAGATGCCAGGTTACAGGTTCCAGATGCCAGGTTACAGGTGCCAGATGCCAGGTAACAGGTTCCAGATGCCAGGTAACAGGTTCCAGATGCCAGGTTACAGGTTCCAGATGCCAGGTAACAGGTTCCAGGTGCCAGGTAAGAGGTGGCAGGTAACAGGTTCCAGATGCCAGGTAACAGGTTCCAGATGCCAGGTTCCAGGTGCCAGATGCCAGGTAACAGGTTCCAGGTGCCAGGTAAAAGGTGCCAGGTAACAGGTTCCAGATGCCAGGTAACAGGTTCCAGATGCCAGGTTCCAGGTGCCAGATGCCATGCAACAGGTGCCAGGCAGTGTGTGTTGCTGGGATTCCCGTGGGGATAGAACACACAAAGTGTAATTATAGCTCAGGCCAGCTGCTGGGATGACTGCTCTGCCATGTAGTCATTATTAAGTCAACAGGCACAGATGTCATGGGTCCTCTTTGTGTTCTCTAACTCTGTAACAGATTGGATGTTGGTGTGTGTGCTTCCTCAGCGGCCGGCTACATGGATATCAGACCTTTTGACTCTTAGACAGACCCCGTCTAGCTACCCAGCACCGTGCCAGCCACATAGAAATAGTGACAAAACGCACACATTGAATGCTAAACCTTTTTTTGCTTTTATTTCCTGCTTGTATCCATGGTTACACTCAATATGGCAGTCGGTAACATTGACTTGAATAAGAATGTCCATTCTAGTCATTCTACTTCTATGTCCAGCCACTATCAGCCGGTTCCACCTCACAGGCTGACTGGCTGGCTGGTTGACTGGGTAGCTGGCTGATGGAATGACAGACTGGCTGGCTGGCTGGCTGGCTGGCTGGCTGGCTGACTGAGTTACTTAACGCCTGGCTGACTTTCTGGGTACCTGACTGAATGACTTGCTGAGTGACCGGTTGACTAAATGACTGGCTGGCATTTGTTTCCTGTTTAGCCTATTTCACTGACTGATTGACTGGGTACCTGGAATTGGTTTAGTGTTCATGTCCAAAGGCAGGCAGGCTGGGGTAGCGTGAGGTGTCTTTGACCTTGGTTTAGTGTTTATGTCCCAGGCAGGCTGGTGTAGCGGGAGGTGTCTTTGACCTTGGTTTAGTGTTTAAGTCCCAGGCAGGCTGGCGTAGTGTGCTGTGTCTTTGACCTTGGTTTAGTGTTTATGTCCCAGGCAGGTTGGCGAAGCATGAGGTGTCTTTGACCTTGGTTTAGTGTTTATGTCCCAGGCAGGCTGACGAAGCATGAGGTGTCTTTGACCTTGGTTTAGTGTTTAAGTCCCAGGCAGGCTGGCGTAGCATGATGTGTCTTTGACCTTGGTTTAGTGTTTATGTCCCAGGCAGGCTGACGAAGCATGAGGTGTCTTTGACCTTGGTTTAGTGTTTAAGTCCCAGGCAGGCTGGCGTAGCATGATGTGTCTTTGACCTTGGTTTAGTGTTTATGTCCCAGGCAGGCTGGCGTAGTGTGCTGTGTCTTTGACCTTGGTTAAGTGTTTATGTCCCAGCCAGGCTGGCGTAGTGTGCTGTGTCTTTGACCTTGGTTAAGTGTTTATGTCCCAGCCAGGCTGGCGTAGTGTGCTGTGTCTTTGACTTTTATCTTTCTGTTCTAGTTGCGTCAGAAGAAGAAGAAGCTTTTATTTACTGTAATCTCTCATGAATCTTTAATGGAAAACGTTTTAGATGGCAGAGAGAGGAGAGAACATCTTCCTTTTGGATGGAGTTACATTAGTGTTAGTACTGGGGTGGAGATGAGGAACTAAATGTGCCTGTGATCTAACATGACTGTCTGCAGATAGATAAAATAACACAATACTACACAACACAGAGACAGAATAACACAATACTACACAACACAGACATACAGGATAACACAATACTACACACCACAGAGACAGAATAACACAATACTACACAACACAGACATACAGAATAACACAATACTACACACCACAGACAGATAAAATAACACAATACTACACACCACAGACAGATAAAATAACACAATACTACACACCACAGAGACAGAATAACACAATACTACACAACACAGAGACAGAATAACACAATACTACACAACACAGAGACAGAATCACACAATACTACACAACACAGAGACAGAATAACACAATACTACAAAACACAGAGACAGAATCACACAATACTACACAACACAGAGACAGAATCACACAATACTACACAACACAGACACAGAATAACACAATACTACACAACACAGACATACAGGATAACAAAATACTACACAACACAGAGACAGAATAACACAATACTACACAACCCAGAGACAGAATAACACAATACTACACAACCCAGAGACAGAATAACACAATACTACACAACACAGAGACAAAATAACACAATACTACACAACACAGACAGATAGAATAACACAATACTACACAACACAGAGACAGAATAACACAGTAGTACACAACACAGACAGATAGAATAACACAATACTACACAACAAAGACAGACAGACAGATAAAATAACACAATTCTACACTACACAACACAAACAGACAGGCAGACAGACAGACAGACAGACAGACTGTCACGACTTCCACCGAAGTCTGTTCCTCTCCTTGTTCTGGCGGTGTTCGGCGGTCGGCGTCGCAGGTCCTCTAGCCATCGTCGATCCACTTTTCCTTTTCCATTTGTTTTGTCTTGTTTTCCTACACACCTGGTTTTCATTTCCCCCATTAAGTGTTGTGTATTTAACCCTCTTTTCCCCCAATGTCTTTGTGTGAAATTGTATGTTGTAAGTGCTTGTGCACATGTTTACTGGTGCGCGACGGGTTTTGTACCCATGTTTGTTATTCTTTATGCCGTTAGATATTGCAATTAAACTGCTCCGGCTATTACCTAGTTCTGCTCTCCTGCGTCTGACTTCCCTGCCACCAGTTACGCGAACCTTACACAGACAGACAGAATAACACAACACTACACCACACAGACAGACAGATAAAACAACACAATTCTACACAACACACACAGACAGACAGACATAATAACACAATAGTACACAACACAGACAGACATACAGACAGAATAACACAATAGTACACAACACAGACAGACATACAGACAGAATAACACAATAGTACACAACACAGACAGACAGAATGTGACTGTTGTTTTCAGAGTCATAGTTCTCTCAGGGAGGATAATACTGTTATCCAAACCTCCTCACTGTGAGACAGATGGCCTTCCTATGTAATCTCACAGCTATGAGGATATAATCTCAATGAGGATGGAGACCCCAGTATATAATCTCAATGAGGATGAGGATGATGACCCCAGTATATAATCTCAATGAGGATGAGGATGATGACCCCAGTATATCATCTCAATGAGGATGAGGATAGTGACCCCAGTATATAATCTCAATGAGGATGAAGACCCCAGTATATAATCTCAATGAAGATGATGACCCCAGTATATAATCTCAATGAGGATGATGACCCCAGTATATAATCTCAATTAGGATGATGACCCCAGTATATAATCTCAATGAGGATGATGACCCCGGTATATAATCTCAATGAGGATGATGACCCCATTATATAATCTCAATTAGGATGATGACCCCAGTATATAATCTCAATGAGGATGATGACCCCGGTATATAATCTCAATGAGGATGATGACCCCAGTATATAATCTCAATGAGGATGATGACCCCAGTATATAATCTCAATGAGGATGATGACCCCATTATATAATCTCAATTAGGATGATGACCCCAGTATATAATCTCAATGAGGATGATGACCCCGGTATATAATCTCAATGAGGATGATGACCCCAGTATATAATCTCAATTAGGATGATGACCCCGGTATATAATCTCAATGAGGATGATGACCCCAGTATATAATCTCAATGACGATGATGACCCCAGTATATCATCTCAATGAAGATGATGACCCCAGTATATAATCTCAATGAGGATGATGACCCCAGTATATAATCTCAATGAGGATGATGACCCCAGTATATAATCTCAATGAGGATGATGACCCCAGTATATAATCTCAATGAGAATGAAGATGATGACTCCAGTATATAATCTCAATGAGAATGAGGATGGTGACCCCAGTATATAACCTCAATGAGAATGAGGATGGTGACCCCAGTATATAATCTCAATGAGAATGAAGATGATGACCCCAGTATATAATCTCAATGAGGATGATGACCCCAGTATATCATCTCAATGAGGATGATGACCCCAGTATATAATCTCAATGAGGATGAGGATGGTGACCCCAGTATATAATCTCAATGAGGATGATGACCCCAGTATATAATCTCAATGAGAATGAAGATGATGACCCCAGTATATAATCTCAATGAGGATGAGGATGGTGACCCCAGTATATAATCTCAATGAGGATGATGACCCCAGTATATAATCTCAATGAGAATGAGGATGGTGACCCCAGTATATAATCTCAATGAGGATGATGACCCCAGTATATAATCGCAATGAGGATGATGACCCCAGTATATAATCTCAATGAGGATTAGGATGATGACCCCAGCATATACTCTCAATGAGGATGAGGATGGTGACCCCAGTATATAATCTCAATGAGGATGAAGATGATGACCCCAGTTTAAAATCTCAATGAGGATGATGGCCCCAGTATATAATCTCAATGAGGATGATGACCCCAGTATGTAATCTCAATGAGAATGAGGATGATGACCCCAGTATTTTTTTATTTTTTTTTATTTATTTCACCTTTATTTAACCAGGTAGGCTAGTTGAGAACAAGTTCTCATTTGCAACTGCGACCTGGCCAAGATAAAGAATAGCAGTGTGAACAGACAACACAGAGTTACACATGGAGTAAACAATAAACAAGTCAATAACATGGTTGAAAAAAAAAAGAGAATCTATATACAATGTGTGCAAAAGGCATGAGGTAGGCAATAAATCGAATAATTACAATTTAGCAGATTAACACTGGAGTGATAAATCATCAGATGATCATGTGCAAGAAGAGATACTGGTGTGCAAAAGAGCAGAAAAGTAAATAAATAAAAGCAGTATGGGGGGTGAGGTAGGTAAATTGGGTGGGTAGTTTACAGATGGACTATGTACAGCTGCAGTGATCGGTTAGCTGCTCGGATAGCAGATTTTTAAAGTTGTTGAGGGAGATAAAAGTCTCCAACTTCAGAGATTTTTGCAATTCGTTCCAGTCGCAGGCAGCAGAGAACTGGAAGGAAAGGCGTCCAAATGAGGTTTTGGCTTTAGGGATGATCAGTGAGATACACCTGCTGGAGCGCGTGTTGCGGGTGGGTGTAGCCATCGTGACCAGTGAACTGAGATAAGGCGGCACTTTACCTAGCATAGCCTTGTAGATGACCTGGAGCCAGTGGGTCTGACGACGAACATGTAGCGAGGGCCAGCCGACTAGGGCATACAGGTCGCAGTGGTGGGTCGTATAAGGTGCTTTAGTAACAAAACGAATGGCACTGTGATAAACTGCATCCAGTTTGCTGAGTAGAGTATTGGAAGCTATTTTGTAGATGACATCGCCGAAGTCGAGGATCGGTAGGATAGTCAGTTTTACTAGGGTAAGTTTGGCGGCATGAGTGAAGGAGGCTTTGTTGCGGAATAGAAAGCCGATTCTTGCTTTGATTTTGGATTGGAGATGTTTGATATGAGTCTGGAAGGAGAGTTTGCAGTCTAGCCAGACACCTAGGTACTTATAGATGTCCACATATTCTAGGTCGGAACCGTCCAGGGTGGTGATGCTAGTCGGGCGTGCGGGTGCAGGCAGCGAACGGTTGAAAAGCATGCATTTGGTTTTACTAGCGTTTAAGAGCAGTTGGAGGCCACGGAAGGAGTGTTGTATGGCATTGAAGCTCGTTTGGAGGTTAGATAGTACAGTGTCCAAGGAAGGGCCGGAAGTATATAGAATGGTGTCGTCTGCGTAGAGGTGGATCAGGGAATCGCCCGCAGCAAGAGCAACATCATTGATGTATACAGAGAAAAGAGTCGGCCCGAGAATTGAACCCTGTGGTACCCCCATAGAGACTGCCAGAGGACCGGACAACATGCCCTCCGATTTGACACACTGAACTCTGTCTGCAAAGTAGTTGGTGAACCAGGCAAGGCAGTCATTAGAAAAACCGAGGGTACTGAGTCTGCCGATAAGAATATGGTGATTGACAGAGTCGAAAGCCTTGGCCAGGTCGATGAAGACGGCTGCACAGTAATGTCTTTTATCGATGGCGGTTATGATATCGTTTAGTACCTTGAGCGTGGCTGAGGTGCACCCATGACCGGCTCGGAAACCGGATTGCACAGCGGAGAAGGTACGGTGGGATTCGAGATGGTCAGTGATCTGTTTGTTGACTTGGCTTTCGAAGACCTTAGATAGGCAGGGCAGGATGGATATAGGTCTGTAACAGTTTGGGTCCAGGGTGTCTCCCCCTTTGAAGAGGGGGATGACCGCGGCAGCTTTCCAATCCTTGGGGATCTCAGATGATACGAAGGAGAGGTTGAACAGGCTGGTGATAGGGGGTGCGACAATGGCGGCGGACAGTTTCAGAAATAGGGGGTCCAGATTGTCAAGCCCAGCTGATTTGTATGGGTCCAGGTTTTCCAGCTCTTTCAGAACATCTGCTATCTGGATTTGGGTAAAGGAGAAGCTGGGGAGGCTTGGGCGAGTAGCAGCGGAGGGGGCGGGGCTGTTGGCCAAGGTTGGAGTCGCCAGGAGGAAGGCATGGCCAGCCATTGAGAAATGCTTGTTGAAGTCTTCGATTATCACGGATTTATCGGTGGTGACCGTGTTACCTAGCCTCAGTGCAGTGGGCAGCTGGGAGGAGGTGCTCTTGTTCTCCATGGACTTTACAGTATCCCAGAACTTTTTGGAGTTAGAGCTACAGGATGCAAATTTCTGCATGAAAAAGCTGGCCTTTGCTTTCCTGACTGACTGCGTGTATTGGTTCCTGACTTCCCTGAACAGTTGCATATCGCGGGGGCTCTTCGATGCTATTGCAGTTCGCCACAGGATGTTTTTGTGCTGGTCGAGGGCAGTCAGGTCTGGAGTGAACAAAGGGCTATATCTGTTCTTGGTTCTGCATTTTTTGAACGGAGCATGCTTGTCTAATATGGTGAGGAAGTAACATTTAAAGAATGACCAGGCATCCTCAACTGACGGGATGAGGTCAATATCCTTCCAGGGTACCCGGGCCAGGTCGATTAGAAAGGCCTGCTCGCAGAAGTGTTTTAGGGAGCGTTTGACAGTGATGAGGGGTGGTCGTTTGACCGCGGACCCGTGGCGGATACAGGCAATGAGGCAGTGATCACTGAGATCTTGATTGAAGACAGCAGAGGTGTATTTGGAGGGCAGGTTGGTCAGGATAATGTCTATTAGGGTGCCCATGTTTACGGATTTAGGGTTGTACCTGGTGGGTTCCTTGATGATTTGTGTGAGATTGAGGGCATCAAGCTTGGATTGTAGGACTGCCGGGGTGTTAAGCATATCCCAGTTTAGGTCACCTAACAGAACAAACTCTGAAGCTAGATGGGGAGCGATCAATTCACAGATGGTGTCCAGGGCACAGCTGGGAGCTGAGAGGGGTCGGTAGCAGGCGGCAACAGTGAGAGACTTATTTCTGGAGAGATTAATTTTTAAAATTAGAAGTTCGAACTGTTTGGGCATAGACCTGGAAAGTATGACAGAACTTTGCAGGCTATCTCTGCAGTAGATTGCAACTCCTCCCCCTTTGGCAGTTCTATCTTGACGGAAAGTGTTATAGTTGGGTATGGAAATCTCAGAATTTTTGGTGGCCTTCCTAAGCCAGGATTCGGACACGGCAAGGACATCAGGATTGGCAGAGTGTGCTAAAGCGGTGAGTAAGGCAAACTTAGGGAGGAGGCTTCTGATGTTGACATGCATGAGGCCAAGGCTTTTTCGATCACAGAAGTCAACAAATGAGGGTGACTGGGGACATGCAGGGCCTGGGTTTACCTCCACATCACCTGAGGAACAGAGGAGTAGTAGGATGAGGGTGCGGCTAAAGGCTATCAAAACTGGTCGCCTAGAGCGTTGGGGACAAAGAATAAAAGGAGCAGATTTATGGGCATGGTAGAATAGATTCTGGGCATAATGTGCAGACAGGGGTATGGTGGGGCGTGGGTACAGCGGAGGCAAGCCCAGGCACTGGGTGATGATAAGAGAGGTTGTATCTCTGGACATGCTGGTCTCAATGGGTGAGGTCACCGCATGTGTGGGGGGTGGGACAAAGGAGGTATCGGAGGTACGGAGAGTGGAACTACGGGGTCCATTGCAAACCAAAACAATGATAACTAGCCTGAACAACAGTATGCAAGGCATATTGATATTTGAGGGAGACATACAATAAGGCATAAAGTGATTGCAGGTCTTGATTGGGAGAGCTAGCTAAAACAACAGGTGAGATAACAGCAGCTAGTCAGTTAACACAGCAGCAGCAGGTAAAAATGGCGACGGCTAGGCAGAGAGGGTCGGATTAACTACACACAGATCCTGAGTTAAAGCAGAGCCGACAGATAAAACACAAATAAACGGAATGGAGTACCGTGAATTAATGGACAGTCAAGCAAGCATCAGCTATGTAGCCAAGTGATCATAGTGTCCAGGGGGCAGCCGTAGATGGAGCAGTGAGGCCTCCACTAAGCTAGCCCGCGGCGTAAGATTGTTCGATAGACCTGTTCAGATAGCAGCCGATATGCTCAAGACAGCTAACGATTAGCGGGCCGCAGTTAGCATATGGGCGTTCAGGTTACGTCGCGATGGAGGGGCCAGTTGAATAACTCCCTCGGGCAGATAACGTCGGTATCCCAGTCGTGAAGGCCCGGTGGGGCTCCGCATCGGCAGTAAAACGGGTCCGGATAGGTGATTGTAGCCCAGGAGTGGCTGATGGAACTCTTCAGCTGGCTAGCTCCGGGATAATTGGTATTTGCTCCGGAATTGATGTTAGCCAATAGTCACTCGGATAGCAGCTAGTTAGCTGCAAGATCCAGGTGTAAATGTCCAGAGCTTGCGGTAAAAATCCGGGGATATGGAGAGAAAATAGGTCTGGTATGCTCTGGTCTGAGTCGCGTTGTACAAAACTGGCAATAGTTTTCCGAGCTAAAGGATAGCTGATAAGCGCTAGCTGTGGTTAGCTGAACTACTCACGTTAGCTTGTGAGCTGGCTAACTTCTGGCTAGCTTCTGTTGTAGATTTCGGATACGAGGTGAATAATACCTTTGAGGAGAAAAAAAAACAGATCCGCACCACATTTGGTGAGGTAGGTTGCAGGAGAGTGTTTTGAAGTTTAGTTTTTAAGAAGAAAAAATATATATATAAAAAGAAATGCGAAGAAAATATATAAAAAATATATACACGGGACAGGACGAGGACAAAGGACATCTGACTGCTACGCCATCTTGGATTGCATGTGATTGCAGTATATAATCCCAATGAGGATGATGACCCCAGTATATAATCTCAATGAGGAAGACGACCCCAGAATATAATCTCAATGAGGAGGATGACCCCAGTATATAATCTCAATGAAGATGATGACGCCAGTATATAATATCAAAGGTAATAAGAAGTTGTAAGAAGCTTTATGAGGATGGTTATAAAGGCTATAAGATGTGGAAAGGGCCCTGATTCATTTCCTCTTTGCCTATTGCCTTCCTCTCTCCTACTTCTCTTCAGAGAGTTTTAAACCACACTTTCATTTGTTCCATGCTGGTTGAAGACCTAGCTAGTCAGTAACTAGCTAACACCAGACACAGATGAAGACCTAGTTAGCCAGTAACTAGCTAACACCAGACACATATGGACAACTAGTTAGCCAGTAACTAGCTAACACCAGACACAGATGAAGACCTAGTTAGCCAGTAACTAGCTAACACCAGACACAGATGAAGACCTAGCTAGCCAGTAACTAGCTAACTCCAGACACAGATAAAGACCTAGCTAGCCAGTAACTAGCTAGCACCAGACACAGATGAAGACCTAGCTAGCCAGTAACTAGCTAACCACAGACACAGAAGAAGACCTAGCTAGCCAGTAACTAGCTAACCCCAGACACAGATGAAGACCTAGCTAGCCAGTAACTAGCTAGCACCAGACACAGATGAAGACCTAGCTAGCCAGTAACTAGCTAACACCAGACACAGATGAAGACCTAATTAGCAAGTAACTAGCTAACCCCAGACACAGATGAAGACCTAGCTAGCCAGTCACTAGCTAACACCAGACACAGATGAAGACCTAGCTAGCCAGTAACTAGCTAACACTAGACACAGATAAAGACCTAGTTAGCCAGTAACTAGCTAACACCAGACACAGATGAAGACCTAGCTAGCCAGTAACTAGCTAACCCCAGACACAGATGAAGACCTAGCTAGCCAGTAACTAGCTAACACCAGACACAGATGAAGACCTAGCTAGCCAGTAACTAGCTAACACCAGACACAGATGAAGACCTAGCTAGCCAGTAACTAGCTAACCCCAGACACAGATGAAGACCTAGCTAGCCAGTAACTAGCTAACTCCAGACACAGATGAAGACCTAGTTAGCCAGTAACTAGCTAACACCAGACACAGATGAAGACCTAGCTAGCCAGTAACTAGCTAACCCCAGACACAGATGAAGACCTAGCTAGCCAGTAACTAGCTAACACCAGACACAGATGAAGACCTAGCTAGCCAGTAACTAGCTAACACCAGACACAGATGAAGACCTAGCATGCCAGCAACTAGCTAACACCAGACACAGATGAAGACCTAGCTAGCCAGTAACTAGCTAACACCAGACACAGATGAAGACCTAGCTAGCCAGTAACTAGCTAACACCAGACACAGATGAAGACCTAGCATGCCAGCAACTAGCTAACACCAGACACAGATGAAGACCTAGCTAGCCAGTAACTAGCTAACCCCAGACACAGATGAAGACCTAGCTAGCCAGTAACTAGCTAACACCAGACACAGATGAAGACCTAGCTAGCCAGTAACTAGCTAACACCAGACACAGATGAAGACCTAGCTAGCCAGTAACTAGCTAACACCAGACACAGATGAAGACCTAGCTAGCCAGTAACTAGCTAACACCAGACACAGATGAAGACCTAGCTAGCCAGTAACTAGCTAACACCAGACACAGATGAAGACCTAGCTAGCCAGTAACTAGCTAACACCAGACACAGATGAAGACCTAGCTAGCCAGTAACTAGCTAACCCCAGACACAGATGAAGACCTAGCTAGCCAGTAACTAGCTAACACCAGACACAGATGAAGACCTAGCTAACACCAGACACAGATGAAGACCTAGTTAGCCAGTAACTAGCTAACACCAGACACAGATGAAGACCTAGCTAGCCAGTAACTAGCTAACCCCAGACACAGATGAAGACCTAGCTAGCCAGTAACTAGCTAACACCAGACACAGATGAAGACCTGGCTAGCCAGTAACTAGCTAACACCAGACACAGATGAAAACCTAGTTAGCCAGTAACTAGCTAACACCAGACACAGATGAAGACCTAGCTAGCCAGTAACTAGCTAACACCAGACACAGATGAAGACCTAGCTAGCCAGTAACTAGCTAACACCAGACACAGATGAAGACCTAGCTAGCCAGTAACTAGCTAACACCAGACACAGTAGAAGACCTAGCTAGCCAGTAACTAGCTAACCCCAGACACAGATGAAGACCTAGCTAGCCAGTAACTAGCTAGCACCAGACACAGATGAAGACCTAGCTAGCCAGTAACTAGCTAACACCAGACACAGATGAAGACCTAATTAGCAAGTAACTAGCTAACCCCAGACACGGATGAAGACCTAGCTAGCCAGTAACTAGCTAGCACCAGACACAGATGAAGAACTAGCTAGCCAGTAACTAGCTAGCACCAGACACAGATGAAGACCTAGCTAGCCAGTAGCTAACACCAGACACAGATGGACACCTAGTTAGCCAGTAACTAGCTAACACCAGACACATATGGACAACTAGTTAGCCAGTAACTAGCTAACACCAGACACAGATGAAGACCTAGTTAGCCAGTAACTAGCTAACACCAGACACAGATGAAGACCTAGCTAGCCAGTAACTAGCTAACACCAGACACAGATAAAGACCTAGCTAGCCAGTAACTAGCTAGCACCAGACACAGATGAAGACCTAGCTAGCCAGTAACTAGCTAACCACAGACACAGAAGAAGACCTAGCTAGCCAGTAACTAGCTAACACCAGACACAGATAAAGACCTAGCTAGCCAGTAACTAGCTAGCACCAGACACAGATGAAGACCTAGCTAGCCAGTAGCTAACACCAGACACAGATGGACACCTAGTTAGCCAGTAACTAGCTAACACCAGACACATATGGACAACTAGTTAGCCAGTAACTAGCTAACACCAGACACAGATGAAGACCTAGTTAGCCAGTAACTAGCTAACACCAGACACAGATGAAGACCTAGCTAGCCAGTAACTAGCTAACCACAGACACAGAAGAAGACCTAGCTAGCCAGTAACTAGCTAGCACCAGACACAGATGAAGACCTAATTAGCAAGTAACTAGCTAACCCCAGACACAGATGAAGACCTAGCTAGCCAGTAACTAGCTAACACCAGACACAGATGAAGACCTAGCTAGCCAGTAACTAGCTAAAACCAGACACAGATGAAGACCAAGCTAGCCAGTAACTAGTTAACACCAGACACAGATGAAGACCTACCTAGCCAGTAACTAGCTAACACCAGACACAGATGAAGACCGACCTAGCCAGTAACTAGTTAACACCAGACACAGATGAAGACCTACCTAGCCAGTAACTAGCTAACACCAGACACAGATGAAGACCGACCTAGCCAGTAACTAGCTAACACCAGACACAGATGAAGACCTAGCTAGCCAGTAACTAGCTAACACCAGACACAGATGAAGACCTAGCTAGCCAGTAACTAGCTAACACCAGACACAGATGAAGACCTAGCTAGCCAGTAACTAGCTAACACCAGACACAGATAAAGACCTAGTTAGCCAGTAACTAGCTAACACCAGACACAGATGAAGACCTAGCTAGCCAGTAACTAGCTAACCCCAGACACAGATGGAGACCTAGCTAGCCAGTAACTAGCTAACCCCAGACACAGATGAAGACCTAGCTAGCCAGTAACTAGCTAACACCAGACACAGATGAAGACCTAGCTAGCCAGTAACTAGCTAACACCAGACACAGATGAAGACCTAGCTAGCCAGTAACTAGCTAACCCCAGACACAGATGAAGACCTAGCTAGCCAGTAACTAGCTAACTCCAGACACAGATGAAGACCTAGTTAGCCAGTAACTAGCTAACACCAGACACAGATGAAGACCTAGCTAGCCAGTAACTAGCTAACCCCAGACACAGATGAAGACCTAGCTAGCCAGTAACTAGCTAACACCAGACACAGATGAAGACCTAGCTAGCCAGTAACTAGCTAACACCAGACACAGATGAAGACCTAGCATGCCAGCAACTAGCTAACACCAGACACAGATGAAGACCTAGCTTGCCAGTAACTAGCTAACACCAGACACAGATGAAGACCTAGCTAGCCAGTAACTAGCTAACACCAGACACAGATGAAGACCTAGCTAGCCAGTAACTAGCTAACACCAGACACAGATGAAGACCTAGCATGCCAGCAACTAGCTAACACCAGACACAGATGAAGACCTAGCTAGCTAGTAACTAGCTAACCCCAGACACAGATGAAGACCTAGATAGCCAGTAACTAGCTAACACCAGACACAGATGAAGACCTAGCTAGCCAGTAACTAGCTAACACCAGACACAGATGAAGACCTAGCTAGCCAGTAACTAGCTAACACCAGACACAGATGAAGACCTAGCTAGCCAGTAACTAGCTAACACCAGACACAGATGAAGACCTAGCATGCCAGCAACTAGCTAACACCAGACACAGATGAAGACCTAGCTAGACAGTAACTAACTAACACCAGACACAGATGAAGACCTAGCTAGCCAGTAACTAGCTAACACCAGACACAGATGAAGACCTAGCTAGCCAGTAACTAGCTAACACCAGACACAGATGAAGACCTAGCTAGCCAGTAACTAGCTAACCCCAGACACAGATGAAGACCTAGCTAGCCAGTAACTAGCTAACCCCAGACACAGATGAAGACCTAGTTAGCCAGTAACTAGCTAACACCAGACACAGATGAAGACCTAGCTAGCCAGTAACTAGCTAACACCAGACACAGATGAAGACCTAGCTAGCCAGTAACTAGCTAACACCAGACACAGATGAAGACCTAGCTAGCCAGTAACTAGCTACTACCAGACACAGATGAAGACCTAGCTAGCCAGTAACTAGCTAGCACCAGACAGAGATGAAGACCTAGCTAGCCAGTAACTAGCTAGCACCAGACAGAGATGAAGACCTAGTTAGCCAGTAAGTAGCTAACACCAGACACAGATGAAGACCTAGCTAGCCAGTAACTAGCTAACACCAGACACAGATGAAGACCTAGCTAGCCAGTAACTAGCTAGCACCAGACACAGATGAAGACCTACTTAGGCAGTAACCAGCTAACACCAGACACAGATGAAGACCTAGCTAGCCAGTAACTAGCTAACACCAGACACAGATGAAGACCTAGCTAGCCAGTAACTAGCTAACACCAGACACAGATGAAGACCTAGCTAGCCAGTAACTAGCTAACACCAGACACGGATGAAGACCTAGTTAGCCAGTAACTAGCTAACACCAGATACAGATGAAGACCTAGCTAGCCAGTAACTAGCTAACACCAGACACAAATGACGACCTAGCTAGCCAGTAACTAGCTATCACCAGACACAGATGAAGACCTAGCTAGCCAGTAACTAGCTAACACCAGACACAGATGAAGACCTAGCTAGCCAGTAACTAGCTAGCACCAGACACAGATGAAGACCTAGCTAGCCAGTAACTAGCTAACACCAGACACAGATGAAGACCTAGCTAGCCAGTAACTAGCTAACCACAGACACAGATGAAGACCGAGCTAGCCAGTAACTAGCTAACACCAGACACAGATGAAGACCTAGCTAGCCAGTAACTAGCTAACACCAGACACAGATGAAGACCTAGCATGCCAGTAACTAGCTAACACCAGACACAGATGAAGACCGAGCTAGCCAGTAACTAGCTAACACCAGACAAAGATGAAGACCGAGCTAGCCAGTAACTAGCTAACACCAGACACAGATGAAGAGCTACCTAGCCAGTAACTAGCTAACACCAGACACAGATGAAGACCTAGCTATTCAGTAACTAGCTAACACCAGACATAGATGAAGACCTAGCTAGCCAGTAACTAGCTAACCCCAGACACATATGAAGACCTAGCTAGCCAGTAACTAGCTAACACCAGACACAGATGAAGACCTAGCTAGCCAGTAACTAGCTAATACCAGACACATATGAAGACCTAGCTAGCCAGTAACTAGCTAACACCAGACACAGATGAAGACCTAGCTAGCCAGTAACTAGCTAACCCCAGACACAGATGAAGACCTAGCTAGGCAGTAACTAGCTAACCCCAGACACAGATGAAGACCTAGCTAGCCAGTAACTAGCTAACACCAGACACAGATGAAGACCTAGCATGCCAGTACCTAGCTAACACCAGACACAGATGAAGACCTAATTAGCAAGTAACTAGCTAACACCAGACACAGATGAAGACCTAGCTAGCCTATAACTAGCTAACACCAGACACATATGAAGACCTAGCTTAGCTAACACCAGACACAGATGAAGACCTAGCTAGACAGTAACTAGCTAACCCCAGACACAGATGAAGACCTAGCTAGCCTGTAACTAGCTAACACCAGACACATATGAAGACCTAGCTTAGCTAACACCAGACACAGATGAAGACCTAGCTAGACAGTAACTAGCTAACCCCAGACACAGATGAAGACCTAGCTAGCCTGTAACTAGCTAACACCAGACACATATGAAGACCTAGCTTAGCTAACACCAGACACAGATGAAGACCTAGCTAGACAGTAACTAGCTAACACCAGACACAGATGAAGACCTAGCTAGCCAGTAACTAGCTAGCACCAGACACAGATGAAGACCTAGCTAGCCAGTAACTAGCTAACACCAGACACAGATGAAGACCTAGCTAGCCAGTAACTAGCTAACACCAGACACAGATGAAGACCTAGCATGCCTGTAACTAGCTAACACCAGACACAGATGAAGACCTAGCATGCCAGTAACTAGCTAACACCAGACACAGATGAAGACCTAGCTAGCCAGTAACTAGCTAACACCAGACACAGATGAAGACCTAGCATGCCAGTAACTAGCTAACACCAGACACAGATGAAGAGCCTAGCTAGCCAGTAACTAGCTAACACCAGACACAGATGAAGACCTAGCATGCCAGTACCTAGCTAACACCAGACACAGATGAAGACCTAATTAGCAAGTAACTAGCTAACACCAGACACAGATGAAGACCTAGCTAGCCTGTAACTAGCTAACACCAGACACATATGAAGACCTAGCTTAGCTAACACCAGACACAGATGAAGACCTAGCTAGACAGTAACTAGCTAACCCCAGACACAGATGAAGACCTAGCTAGCCTGTAACTAGCTAACACCAGACACAGATGAAGACCTAGCTAGCCAGTAACTAGCTAACACCAGACACAGATGAAGACCTAGCTAGCCAGTAACTAGCTAACACCAGACACAGATGAAGACCTAGCATGCCAGCAACTAGCTAACACCAGACACAGATGAAGACCTAGCTAGCTAGTAACTAGCTAACCCCAGACACAGATGAAGACCTAGATAGCCAGTAACTAGCTAACACCAGACACAGATGAAGACCTAGCTAGCCAGTAACTAGCTAACACCAGACACAGATGAAGACCTAGCTAGCCAGTAACTAGCTAACACCAGACACAGATGAAGACCTAGCTAGCCAGTAACTAGCTAACACCAGACACAGATGAAGACCTAGCATGCCAGCAACTAGCTAACACCAGACACAGATGAAGACCTAGCTAGACAGTAACTAACTAACACCAGACACAGATGAAGACCTAGCTAGCCAGTAACTAGCTAACACCAGACACAGATGAAGACCTAGCTAGCCAGTAACTAGCTAACACCAGACACAGATGAAGACCTAGCTAGCCAGTAACTAGCTAACCCCAGACACAGATGAAGACCTAGCTAGCCAGTAACTAGCTAACCCCAGACACAGATGAAGACCTAGTTAGCCAGTAACTAGCTAACACCAGACACAGATGAAGACCTAGCTAGCCAGTAACTAGCTAACACCAGACACAGATGAAGACCTAGCTAGCCAGTAACTAGCTAACACCAGACACAGATGAAGACCTAGCTAGCCAGTAACTAGCTACTACCAGACACAGATGAAGACCTAGCTAGCCAGTAACTAGCTAGCACCAGACAGAGATGAAGACCTAGCTAGACAGTAACTAGCTAGCACCAGACAGAGATGAAGACCTAGTTAGCCAGTAAGTAGCTAACACCAGACACAGATGAAGACCTAGCTAGCCAGTAACTAGCTAACACCAGACACAGATGAAGACCTAGCTAGCCAGTAACTAGCTAGCACCAGACACAGATGAAGACCTACTTAGGCAGTAACCAGCTAACACCAGACACAGATGAAGACCTAGCTAGCCAGTAACTAGCTAACACCAGACACAGATGAAGACCTAGCTAGCCAGTAACTAGCTAACACCAGACACAGATGAAGACCTAGCTAGCCAGTAACTAGCTAACACCAGACACGGATGAAGACCTAGTTAGCCAGTAACTAGCTAACACCAGATACAGATGAAGACCTAGCTAGCCAGTAACTAGCTAACACCAGACACAAATGAAGACCTAGCTAGCCAGTAACTAGCTATCACCAGACACAGATGAAGACCTAGCTAGCCAGTAACTAGCTAACACCAGACACAGATGAAGACCTAGCTAGCCAGTAACTAGCTAGCACCAGACACAGATGAAGACCTAGCTAGCCAGTAACTAGCTAACACCAGACACAGATGAAGACCTAGCTAGCCAGTAACTAGCTAACCACAGACACAGATGAAGACCGAGCTAGCCAGTAACTAGCTAACACCAGACACAGATGAAGACCTAGCTAGCCAGTAACTAGCTAACACCAGACACAGATGAAGACCTAGCATGCCAGTAACTAGCTAACACCAGACACAGATGAAGACCGAGCTAGCCAGTAACTAGCTAACACCAGACAAAGATGAAGACCGAGCTAGCCAGTAACTAGCTAACACCAGACACAGATGAAGAGCTACCTAGCCAGTAACTAGCTAACACCAGACACAGATGAAGACCTAGCTATTCAGTAACTAGCTAACACCAGACATAGATGAAGACCTAGCTAGCCAGTAACTAGCTAACCCCAGACACATATGAAGACCTAGCTAGCCAGTAACTAGCTAACACCAGACACAGATGAAGACCTAGCTAGCCAGTAACTAGCTAATACCAGACACATATGAAGACCTAGCTAGCCAGTAACTAGCTAACACCAGACACAGATGAAGACCTAGCTAGCCAGTAACTAGCTAACCCCAGACACAGATGAAGACCTAGCTAGGCAGTAACTAGCTAACCCCAGACACAGATGAAGACCTAGCTAGCCAGTAACTAGCTAACACCAGACACAGATGAAGACCTAGCTAGCCAGTAACTAGCTAACACCAGACACAGATGAAGACCTAGTTAGCCAGTAACTAGCTAACACCAGACACAGATGAAGACCTAGCATGCCTGTAACTAGCTAACACCAGACACAGATGAAGACCTAGCATGCCAGTAACTAGCTAACACCAGACACAGATGAAGACCTAGCTAGCCAGTAACTAGCTAACACCAGACACAGATGAAGACCTAGCATGCCAGTAACTAGCTAACACCAGACACAGATGAAGAGCCTAGCTAGCCAGTAACTAGCTAACACCAGACACAGATGAAGACCTAGCATGCCAGTACCTAGCTAACACCAGACACAGA